>NW_017732148.1:356033-422868 GCF_001890085.2 Hipposideros armiger | reverse complement strand
AGACTCACGGCAGCCCAGCTCCAGGTTGAGCTGTTGTTCAGCATCTTAGCTGTGGAGGGCAGTGTCACTGGCCCTCATATGTGGGATCCGAACCGGGCCCCTCTGGCATCCCAAGCCAGCTCTTAAGCATCGCGCCACTCGGCCGGCCCAGCATGCTCTTTAGTTTCACTGAAAATATAATTCTTCTGAAATGGCATTTATGGCAAAGGAAGCAATCATTCCTTTTCATATCACAAGGCACAATCATAGTTTCAGATATTTGGATGGTACAACTACACTAATCTTCATATTGTTTAAATTTTTGTCTGTACAAACAAAAAGATTCACAACTGTGAGAAACATCCTTATTTTAGGAGTTCAAGAAAACTATAATGGTATTGTGTGAATCATTAGATCTTAGAACTGGGATATACTCTTTTAGCCACAACTGTACTTAAATGTTAACATGGTGCTTACTATGTGCCAAGCACCTTTCTAAACACTCTACAAATATTAATTTATTTAATTCTCACAATAACTCTTTGAAGACAGAATTATTATTTTCATCATTGATAAGGAAACTGAGGCACAGAGCACAGTTAAGTACTTTGACCAATCTCTGACAAATAAGTGGCTAAACTGGGATTTGAACCCAGCAATTTCCTTCTAGAGTCCATTCCCTCAACCACTATTTCGCCAGTATATTATATTTTAAAATGTTTCCTGAATATGCTCATGTTATTCATGGTGTACAAATAATTAATAAGATACTTTAATGAAAACACTGAAATTAGCGTGAAAGTTCTTAAAGGTGACATCCTGCCAGGTGACTGAAGTGGCGGATTAAATGACCATCTTCCCTTGAGTCTAAGCCTCAGCAGGCTTGTTGATTAGCTTGTCATTCAATATTTCTAATGCCATCTTTGAGATTCCTTTCCAATAACAGCAACATCAGAATCTTGATAAGGATCAGTTGCATGGCACACATTTGCAGCAATTGTATTAATAATTCATCAGATTTTTTTCAATTGATGTAGAAGTTGTTATTGTAGAATTATTCAAAATTTGTTACATTTCTATAATATGAGTGAAGACACTGAAATAATCGTGTGATTTTATCAGACAAATGTGGTCCTATTCAAACAATAAGATTTCTGATACAGATGCCTGTTCTTAGGAGAATACTAATAATGTTTCAATCATCACATGCTTAGTTTTTATCAGCTGAAAAAGTTCCATTGTCAAGACATTTTCCAAAGACCCTAAATCAAAACAATGCTATTGCAATTTTCCATGACACTTTTTCTAAAATGCAGGGGCAGAATGTTTCTCCATGTGAATCTTTGAATTTTAATCAGAATTGAAGAGAAAGATAAAAATGTGAATGGTTTCATTCTAAAAATAAAAATTTAAGAAGAAAATTGCTAATAATGTTAAATATTCATTGTGATGTGGATTTAGTGAAGCTGATAAGGGAATGGGATTGAATTACCTACTTTTACAAGGCATATGTTGAAAAGCCTTTAGCAATTTTGCTGTATTTGGAAAAAACAACAAAAGGATGATCTGAAGAAAGCATGGAATAATGTCTAGAATATTTTATTTTGTTACTATGAAGACTTTTCAAAATGAGATCCTTATCTTAAATTAAATTATAACTTGAATACTTGTTTGTGCGTAGAAGCTGAAGAAAACATTGTCCAGAAAGATTTTCATGGAAAAACATATGACTATTCTAACATTTCACACCATCTGATATGACTCCAGTTTGTCAGATCATATTTGCTAACAACTTTTGGGACTTACTATAGTAGTTGATGTAAAATCTCTCTTGATAATTCAAATGAATTAGTCAGACTTTCCAAGAGATGTTTAAAAATATATATAGAACAAATTCCAATTTCACAAGTTGAATTCTACCAATGAGCTCAAAAGTGGAAAACCCTGTCATCGGCTTCAAAAGAGATGATTGAAAATGACAGAAGTCGCATTAAGCCATCTCTATTGTTTTGCAGAATTTTGTACTCATTCTTGTGTACATTGGTCAATAAAAGATGATTGAGTAGATGTGTAACTCATAAAATTTCATTTTTTTAATTTTTGAGGCGTTCTAAAAATAAATTCACAAATGAAAAGCATCATTTGTCAGAACATGAATTTAAATTTAGGACTTGTGAATATGGTCACCATATGAGTGTCCTGGACCGGAAAGAATGTTCTGAGCCAGAAAGAATGAAGCAGAGGAGTCATATTAGATGTGAATGAAAAAAAAAAAAAAGAAGTGTAAGGGATTTGAGGATTAGTGGGGCCTTTTTTTCCATCCAGAAGAAAAACATGGCGGACATAAGATGATTCTTGATAAGGTAATAATCGCTTACTATAATCGAACTCTAAGTAACTCAGCCAGAAACGACTGAACACCAGTTATGAGCTATTAGGCATTGTTAAAGCAATTGATCACTCCTAGCAGTATTTCTATGGCTGGAATTTCAACATCAGAATTTATCACACTGCATTATGAGTCCTGCTGAAATTCACAAATTTGGAGGGACAAATTGGCTGGATGATTATAAAACTATAAGGGTATCATTTCTGAATTGAACATCAACAGAGTAAAAAAACCATCATAATACATATACATTACCTAGGCACCTGTGTTGGGTTAATGGTTATATATCTGACATTAGGCAGAAGAAAAGAAACAAATAGTGTAAAAGGTCTCGTAGTTAGTGTTTTGGAACAACCAAAGGCTTCTGCCTGGGAAAGTGGAAAACACTCCTATTTCCTGACAGAAAGTTATGAAGTCGTTCATTCATTCATCTAACAAATATTTATTAAGTGTGTATGTGTACTATGTACTCGGCACCATTCCAGGCATGAGGGATACACTACACTAGTGAACAAGATGACTCCCAGGGCTAAGGGCCCAGCAAAGCCACAGAGAGCGAGATAAAAGTGCTATGTGAAAGTTGAATTGCTTCTAGTGAAAAAAAATTCTTTTTAAGAAGAGGTATTTGACTGTATTGCCACTATTAAACACCACTAGATGTCATGTAAATACAGTCAAACTTCTAATTAAAATTTCTTTTGCAGGAAAGTTATATTTGATTGAGTGATATAGGTTATGCCAGGGAATTGCATGTGCTTCTTTTAAAACCTGTAATATTTAACTTTTGCACAGTTCCAGAATTCTGTTCATCTAAGTCATTCAAGAAAATTTAGGCCATTATACATGATCATCCAAATTAAAACTGATTTGCAAAAAAGTGGATTTACCTAGCATATATAACCTAGAAAAATTACAACTTTGAGAAAAACACAAACTCCATATAGTACCACTTTATACTTTCTTTTTTTTTTTTTTAATGTTTCTCACTGCCTCTTTGATCAGCTTTTTATTCAAAATTAGCTGTCCAGGGGGATTTGACCTTTACAGAATAAACAAATTTCAGTTTATGCCACAAGCTTCTTTTCTTCCATGGTGGGTTTCTTTTCTGCAGCTTCTTCTCAGCTGCTGGTTTCCTGGTAGCTGCAGCCTTCTTTCCCACCAAAGCCTTCTGCTTCGTAGCGCCAACAGCCTTCTTTCCTTTCTTCCCTACCGCTGGCTTCTTGCCTGGAACCCCTTTCTCATTGGATTTGGCTTCTAGCCTTGCTGCTGTTTTACCCACCTGGAGCTGGTGGTTCTTGGCCCGGGGAAGAATGGTGTTGGTGCATGATCTTTGGATGTGGGTTTAGCTTCAATATGATTCTCAGGTTTTTCTGTGGATTCTTCTTCAGGACTCTGTAATGAATCTTCTTGCTTGGTGCTCCAGGGGCTCTTTGGGTCTGTGGGCTTTTCCAGAACCTGCTAAGGTCTGTGTTGAGCATCTTGTGCATGGAAATGTTATAGTTACTCTTGAGGGAGGCAGCTTTACGCCAAGTGCCATACAGACCATCTAACTCATGGAAAGCACTTTCAGTCCAAATGCAGAAATGGCCCACATTCCCACCAGGGGCAAGTTTCACAGTGTTCAGTTTGCTTATATTAAACCGAGTAATTCCAGGGATATTTCTGAAGGCTTCGATGATGCTGTTGTCCTCATTATAGATGATGCAAGGTCCCCTGTGTTGGATACGACCACATTTTCTCACTTTGCCCTTGCCAGTTCTCATTCACTGAGAGGCGTAAACCTTTTTGATATCATTCCAGGTCTTAAGCTTCTTACGAAGCAAAACAGCCTCCTTGGTCTTCTTACAGCCTTCAACTTTATCTTCAACCAGCAAAGGAAGTTGAGGAACTTCCTCAATGTGATGACCACTAGACATGACCAGCACTGGTAAGGCTGAGGCAGCCAGGACAGAGCAGATGGCATATCTCTTCTGTGTTGTGTTCACTCCGCGGTGCCAATGGCACCAGGTTTCCGTTGGTGCAAACATGCGGCCCCCACCACACATACTGCCAAAAGCACGCTGGCCAGAGCTATGGGTCCCACTGCCTGATCGCTGGGAATTTGAGCCACAGCTCTGCCAGGACCTATGACTCAGCACTGGTTTGATGACCTGCTAATCCACTGACAGCACAGGACTGCCTGTTGTTTTTGTGCAAATTGGTGTGAACAAAGCTCACAATATCAGGTCGAGTGGGAGCCTTGAACACAGCAAGCAAAGTGACATTTTTGCCAGATGATTCCCTCTTTTTGGAGTACACCGATATCAGTGGACAAGCACACGCCATGGTGGGGAGAGGAGACGGCCATGCTGCCCTCTACCCAGTGGCTCCCACAGGAAAAGCCCCTTTCTACCTTCTTATAGTTAAAATTGTTCCCAAGAGATCCACAAATTGTAAACGTGTTTCTAATGTACAGAATTCTAGATGTTTGCATTATTTCTCAGATGTGCCAGGAAAATATTCTGATAGTTTTCTGTAAAGGACTAGCCCTGAAAAGCAAATAAAAATTTCTAAGCACTTTACACAATGCTTGGCACATTAAGTACTTATTAAAGGTTTATAAATAAGAGCAAGCAAATTGGGTATGGCAAGTTAACATCACAATAATTAGGTAGTAGGGGCAGAACCAGTTTTATGGAATCTGAAGCTCATGCAATTTTGGGGTCCCTCTTTAACAAAAATAACACAAAATCATATATATATATATGTGATTTTATATATATATAATTTTATAAAATTAGGCATGAGAGTGAATATCTATTTAGGATGAGAAAATATTTAAAAGAATAGACAATAAATTTTGTTTTCATATTATGTTTTTGGCTTCCACCAGAATGTTTCATTTAGTAATATTTAATCAATAGTCTGCAAAGAAGTACAAAATGAATTTGAAATTAAAGCATACAAGAGAAGAATACAAGTGTATTTTTTTTTAGAAGGCTGTGATGTTGAATTGAGCTACATAATTGTGTAATCAAATTACTCATATTACATGCAGTGACTTAAGAGTTTTGTCTTTGGAAGACTCATACTTATTTTTCAGGCTCTTTTGTTGTGTTGGTAGAAAATTTGCATGCCATGTCACCTGGAATTGTCAGATTTCATCAGGACAAGATGTATCAGATAAGGTAAGGCGTGATACAACGTACACTAGGATGTATTAAACATGTGACTTCACACACAGATGTACTCACTGGGTGTTGTACCACTATAGGTTTGTATCCTACAAAATAGGAATTCTGTAAATTCTATTTCATGAGATTTCCATCAAAAAATAGAAATAATGTATGGAATATTTATAACTGTATGTTGCGTTATTGAGCATATGCCTAACAGAATGGAACTTCTGTTTTGACTAGGCAATGTTGAGAAGTGAACCCTCAACTGAAATTGTACATGTCTGGTAGTTGGAAGAACTTGCCACAGACTAGTCATAATTTAAATTTTGTTTCCCCTTCAGTAGCCACAATCTACCAATGCTCAATGCCACAGGACATGACATGTTCGTATTGAAATTTTACCCCTGGCCCTGGACTTTCACGTCCTGACATGAGGTGAGTCAGCATAGTAGGGGTGGAGGGGCAAAGGGGTTGAGTGGCCTTCTGATTTTAGGTGGAACTGCTTAAGTCATATGTCCCCAGACTTAGGGCCACGTACAGTAATTTCTCAATTAATGTCATTGACAGATTCTGCAACTTGAAGAGAAATGATGTATATATAATGAAACCAATTTTACCATAGGCCAATTGATACAAATAAAAATTAAGCTCCTACAGCATCTCATTAATGGTATAATGAAATGACAATATTTGAGGACCTGCTGCTGTACCCATGTTTGGGTTCCCTAGCATTGGGATAGCTGCCTGCGAGTATACCATCTGCTCTGAGACTGGCTCCTTTCCTCAGACCTGCTCTCTGGCCAAGAGAACTTTACCAATGGGTGGGCACCTAATGTGGACACTGATTTGCACACATGGTGCAATAAAAGGCATCCTTTAAGTACTTTTTGTTTGTAGCTTATCAACAAAGGAAAATCAGAGTTTATATGGCAACTTGGATATGAAGGCAGCCTATCACCAGGGATTGTGTTTATGACCTTGACGGGAACTCATGCAAGAGAAGGAAATTGTCAGGAGGGCTCTCATCCTGAAATACCACCTCTCTGGCACTACTGATATGCCTGGATCCCTTTGGCCCTGACTTGCCAATTTTTTTTCCTATCAGGCCTCAACCCTATTACCCATTCTTCCAGTCCCTGATGGGGGCCCTTTTCAATCCTAAATGCTCAGCATGGACTTTAGAAAGCTGTCACCCTGCTGATCAGAGACTCTGCTAACTCACCTCAACCTCCAGGTCCATCCAGCACAGATGGAGCCTGAGTTCTCTGCTCTCTTGGATACTGAGATTAAATAGTGCATTTTTCATTCCCCATAGGAAAAAACATTTGGGCATTGACTTTCTTTTCCTCACTGGGCACTAGTGAGGTTGTGGGATCCCTGGTGGTCAAGACTGGGCGGGTGGTTGTGGGCCTCCTGGAGGGTCCCATAACCAGTCTCCTCACATCCATCCCTGAGGCTGGACACTGAGAAAGATAACAGAAGACCACCTGGACCCAGGCTGTACCTCCCTGAGGCTCGTCACAAAGGTATGCCAAAGCTTTACCTTTCTGAGGCTACGTGGACATGTACAGGCACATGTGCAGGCACTGGAGGACCGAGGCCAGGGAGGAGCCACCCACCCAGGGTTCTTAGGGCTGAGGCCAGGCCGCGTGCTATGGATGGTGCCCTCTGGGAACTAGGGACCCTGTGATGGTGGTGGTGTTATTTGCCTGGGTCCCCATGTGGTTCTGTTGGGAGTGGCAGAAGGAGAAAACGGGACATTCAGCATCCAGCACTCCTGTTTGCAGGGTTCCTGTGATTATACATGGTGTGTGTAGCTGTCTTACTCACAGTTTAAAACTGGCCTTGTTGGACTGGCCGAGTGGCTCAGTTGGTTAAGCATTAGCGTAAGAGCGCGAGCTCTGAGCAACAGGGCCGCCAGTTCGATTCCCACATGGGCCAGTGACGCTGCGCCTGAGCTGAACTGCCGCTGAGCTGCCAACAGGTGACAGGGTGGCCCAGCTGGTGAGAGCACGTGCTGCTAACAACAAGACTGTCTGTTTGATGGTGGGCTACACCTGCCTGCAACTAAGACTGAACTTGGCACCATGAGCTGAGCTGCCACCCGGATGGCTCAGTGGATAGAGCATGCACTTGTAACAAGGCTGCTGGTTCAACTCCCACATGGGATAGTGGCTACACCCACCCGCAACTAAGATTATAACACAGCACCTTGAGCTTAGAAGCCATGAGATGGCAACGGGCAGCCAGATGGTGACTGACGCCCTCCACAACTAAGATTGAAGAACAACAACTTGGCTGGTCCCCCTCCCCAATTCCCCAACACTATTCCCCTCTCCAATTAAAACAAAAACAAAAACTGGGCTTGTGAATATGTGTATTATAGCTATATACTGTTTTAAAAAAAATCACAAATGCAGTTTGATTCCCTCAGATCCAGACTTCTGCTCCTGATAATAAGCAGCAGATGCCACTTACTTGAAACTTTTCCCATTGCTCTGCCTAGATTCTGGGAGGAAAAGCTTGTCATCGTACACATGTGTCTTTCTCCTCTGCCCAGGGTACACTTTCTCCCCTTGTCATCGGGCTAATGCCTTATCTTTCAAAACACTAATCATCCATCACCTCTTTAAGCGAGCCTTTCTCTACACCCCTAAGTCTGGGTGAGATGCTCCTAGGAAAGCCATGCCTAACTCCACCATGACGCTTAACCCACTGTGTTGAAACTGGCTGCCTGCTCACCTGAGTTCCCAATAACTCTGTGAGGTCTTGAAGACAGGAACTATGTCTTTTATCTTTATATTCCTATGCCTGGTGCCCGGTAGATATGCAGTGGATGTTTGTTGAATGAATGAATGAGAGTCATTGACTTTTTTAGCATCAAACTATTCCAGACCCCAGTGATCTCAAATCCATCATCATATTCTGCACAAACTGATTGAATATCGATCACTTGCCATTGCTTCAAGTGTTTAAAAAAAGACCTTTTGGAAATATGATGTGCAAGTGTAAAACAACAATCCTGATTCTATAAGCCACATGTAAGTATCAATCTCATTATTTTATAATCATCCTTCACAAGTGACTAAGAACATTTGAAATGATTGAGTTACAGTCAGACTCGAGCACATGCAGCAAGAATCATAACTTTGTTTGCTAGTATAAAACTAACCGTTCCAATTGAAAATGTTGGAAAGAAACAGACTAGCCTGGAGAAGATTTGCAAATAGTATTTGATTTTGTTTCTGATGAAACTTTACCTAGTTTGTTCCTATGTCCTAATCTTCAAATTCTATTTCTCAGTGCAATCTATAGCTGCGTCCTTGGAGACTCTCATTGTTGACATAAGCCTGCTGCACACAGAAGACTCTATGCAATTTATTCAATTCTACAGAAGTTTATTGAATACTTACTACTCGCATTGTGCCATTATTGAGACAGGTGCCGGAATCGGCGTATTTGTACACAATATCTTTTTGTCTCCTGTTCCTTCATTTCTTGATTCAACAAATATTACAAAGCTTTCATGTAAGTCCATAAGGCGCTGCTCTAAATGCCATGGGAAGAAAGAAACGATCAATATGTTCGTGATTTCAGAAAACTTATCATTTAGTTAGGGAGATAAGATACACAGACATAACATGTTTAACATCAACACTGAAGTTTAATAGCAACATGAGCCAATATAAGAATCATCCTATGAAGGACTCCCATCCTTTTTGACCCTCCCTGCCTTGTGGGTTCACCCTCTCAGCAAGCCAGGTTGTGCTAGAAAGAGGTTGCAGACACAGGTTAGTGTTTGAAAACAGGGGCAAGTTATTAGCCTCAGTTGCTTCACCTGTATCTACTAGGCATAGAATTACAATAGTAGGAAGAGTAAGTGCGGAAAAGCATGTAGAAGTGGTTGTACAAAACCCTCAATTCCCTTTCTTCCTTTTTGTCTCAAGCCTTGTAGGGGACTGCCTCCCTCTAGCTCCCTTCCGGGGAGGAAATGCCCTCAGTGGAGTGAGAGGATAACACAGGCCAGCAGAGCAACTCTAACAGCCCCTTACAAAGTGGGCAGAGAAGCAGCTCCGGTCACTGCTGGACCCTCTGAGGAAGCCCAGAAGGACTTTTCCTTTTGTCCTGTAATTGGGACTGAGCACTGAAAACAGGCCATGCTAAAGAAAGTTCAAAACAATCTGGTTGCCAGCCACCCCTTCCCTGGGCTTATGAAGCAGCCCAGCAACAGCTCCAACACAATCAACCACCAACCACCTTCCCAGGAAGAGAGCACTGGAAGGTGAGAGGAGTCGCCAGAGTCTCGTCTGTAGTGTGTGTAGTTAACAGACTATTCCCACTCTTCTGTATAGGAGAGGGAAGGGTGGGCCATTTACCCACCCCCCAAGCCTAACTGCGGGGAGAGGGATTTCAAGAGGCTCTTGGAGAGATTGGGAATGCCTGTAACAAGAGGAGAGAGGCATCTTGCTGCCCAGCTGAGCTGTTGTGGTCCACCCCGGAGCTGCCGTTGGAGCAGAATGAGGTATGTGAAGGAGCACCCGGGGGAATCTGAAGGTGAGGGTTGTACTCAACCATAGAAATTAGTGCACTTCACTTCAAGCAGTCGGAAGAGTAGTGAGCACACCTGGGAAGGAAAGGATAAAGGGAAACTCACATTCCCAGAGGCCTCTGGGGGGTATGGCGGAAATGGAGCAGGACTACAGTGCTCCCCAGGGCTCCCAGGAAGGGGCAGGAAATTAGAGGAGGGGTCAGATGCACAGTGTGGCCTGCTGGCTACTGGGTCCAGCCAGGCAATGCCTTGCTTACTGAAGTCATGGCTACCTTGTAGAGCTTGTAGAGCCAGGCATCATGGCTGCCTCTTTGAGATAGTCCTACAGACGGAGGAGCTGGGATGAAGCTGAACAGCACCCAAGAAAATCACTTCCTTCATCTTTACAGGAAACTGCCATATAAAACCAAACCAAAGCAGAATGAGGTCTGAGACCTTCCTTATCATGGTTTCTACTTTCCCACCCGCGAAGCCAGCTTTGAAGGGGAGGGGGCTGGGGATGTTTGAGGGCGACACCAGGCCAGCACCCTGATGCTCTCCTGGGTCTGTGCCGGAGGACAGGGCAAGCAGGGCCTTTGAAGTGCACACCTGAAGCTGAAGCTGAATAATACTGAACATCAACTATAATTTAATATATATATGGTCACGGGGTGTGGAGTACAGCATAGGGACTGTAACAGCTATATATGATGTCAGAGGGGTAGTAGATTGGGGGAGGGGGGTTATCGCTTTGTGAAGGGTGTAAATGTCCAACTATTACATTGTTTTGTACACCTGAAACTAATAAAAATAAAACAAATAAAAAAATAAAGTGCCTTTGAGATAAGCCTGAAACTGGACTGGACCTTTAAAATGTGATTGCAAGTCATAAAATATGCCCAAGAAGCCACTGAGGAAGAAGGAAAGGGATTTGATGCAGTGCCATTAGAAGTAGTAATGGGAAAGTATGCAATGATTCCATATATATACCACTTCTGAGAGTCTTTAACCAACTCCAGAGCCACTCAGGGATGTACATGAGCAGAGCTCCTCGTTTTCAGGGAATGAGGAGACTTGGAGGGTGCTCAGCGGCGGGGACAGTGCTGGCTGATGCACAGGGTGCCCTCCCCACTGCCACACCATCCCCTGGTCCTCTCAGAATGTGACTCTCCACCACTCAAGCAGGAACAAGAACCTTCAGCTTAGGAGGATGAGGGCTTAGAGCAAATGACATTCAGCTGAATGTAGAAGGGCTGCCTGCACAGAATCCTGTGTTCTTTTGGTTAATTGTTCAGCCTCAGCTTCTACCCCTATAAAATGGGGATGATTAAAAAAAACCTGCCTTTGAAGGCTCTTTGGGGTTGCTTTGAAAAGAAAATGAGTTTATGTTTATTAAGCACTTAAAATAGTGTCTTGCATATGGTAAGTAATACATACATACATATATATATATATATATATATATATATATATATATATATATATACCAGGGGTGCCAAAAAATGTATACAAGTGGACTTTGGTCAACGTTGCTCAAGCAGTAGTTCGCCATAATCAGAAGTATCTGGATACTGATAGTAACCACTTTGAGCACCTCTTGTAATTGCAGAAGTCAGACGTGACTTGTATTCATCTTTTGTTATCAGTGTATATTGAGTATTACAATTAATACAGTTTTTTCCTTTCTTAAAATGTGTATACTTTTTTTGGTACTCTGTATATTTAAGTAAACAATATAAAATAATGGGATACTTCTTGCCTATCTTTGATTTATAAAGTAAAAGTTATGCCTGCAACTTTCAATTTCCACTTTGGCATGTAAGGAGCTTAGAAGTCACCACTCCACCTTAACAACAGGTAAAAATCTAAACAAACTGGAAATTAACGACTCTTCTTAGATCTGTCAGAAGTTGCAGGGCAAACTGCTGTCTCCAAAATTGGAGGGAGGCAGATGCAAAGAATCACAACTTACCAGAGCAGGAACCCACAGGCAGCAACTTCTGCAGTAAGTCAGGTGACATGCATTTAGCAAATAGCAGAGGTTTGTTTTGAACCCAGCCTTTCTCCTCATAGCATGTTTTATTCATGCAATGAACATGTATTATGTACTTAAGTGCCAAGGTCTTTGAAACAAAATAGGTTAAGATAGTTATGCTCTTACCTTACCTGCGTGGTTGGTGACCTTGATGTCTATCTGGGGAAATCCTGGAGAGGCTGTGTTTAGAAATATAATTCCCTGGATAAACAAGAAAAGCAAGTGAAGCTACTGGCCACACGCTCCCACCACTCTTACCGGTGAGGTTGGCCTGGTTTCCAGGGCCGCAAATACACAAGCTGATGTCCTTCTATGAGAGTCTTCTTCCTTCCCTTTGTCTCACCTAACTTAAAGGGCATGGCTACAATGGAGAAAATGAGCATCTGCTTTGAGGGAGCCAAGATCACCTTGAAGGGGATAAATGAACGTGCATGTTGATGGAGCAATTTGAGTACCTATTGATTCCTGGTAACGGTGCCTAGATTCTTAGCTCATATAATAGGTGGTAAGGGTTACTTATAAATAAAGCTACAGAATTTTTTTTTTAATCCAATAAACCCTTGGGGAATTTTGTTGTTTTTGTTTTATACTCAACTGATGGAGAATGCAGTGTGGCCTATGACTTAGCGGCTATTGATTTACAGGTTTGGTTAACAGAACTCAAAACCTATAGATGGCTGCAGAGACAATTCTGAGCAAAGAGCAAACACGATTCCCTATTGGGATATTGAGAATGCAAAGAGGAAGTCTCCTAATGGGGATGCCTATTGAAAGGAACCATGTTGCTTTTTCTGCTGGAAGGAGGAGGATGCAGTTCTGGAAATTTCTACCTCACTCTAAACTGGATCAAATGCAAAAGCCAGAGGCAAGATTGAATATGATGGGCTCGGAGATTCTGCTGCTATTTCTAGTCAATCATTCACAATTGTTAGGTCGCTTGCATTTATTTAATGTCTGGCGCTCTCAAAATAGCCTTCCAAGGTTTTCCTTCTTGTCTTTTCTATCACTGTTGTGTCATGAGGGAGACAGAAAAGTCAATTCTTGGCTATGCATGAGAACAGAGTCCATTGGTGGATTTAAGGAGATTGGACACCTAGTAATATTGCAATTGTAACATCCATTTACCCATCATCCATCCATCCATCCATCCATCCATCCATCCATCCTTCAGTTCATCTGTCTGTTCGTCCAATATACATTGGCTGAATGCTGGACATTGTGTTTATGTCTGAATTTACATAGATAAACATAGCACAGGTTTCTGGCTCAGGAGCTCACAGTCTTGTAGGGAAGAAGGGAAGAGAGCTGTGCAAGAAAATGTAGACATCTTTATCACCCAAATTGAATCTTTAAAAAAATGGTTGGAATGCATATTTTCAGATAGAGGAAACTGTACTCTCTTGCTTTTAATTGGAAAAATAACAATGGGTTATTCCATCCAACACCCCCAACCAGTTTCTCCAGGAATTTCTCAAAATGCTTGTAAACACCTGTAAACCTATTCACTGAAGATTTCTGGTTTAATATAAATCATCTTAAACAGCAACCATTTAACTTTTTAGCGCTTAATGAACTCCTGAGGGTTTTGTGCAGTGTACAATGATGCTGGAGAACCTGGGTATGAATCAGGTTTTACTTCTATAGGTAGAACATGCTTTTCTGTAAAAACATACCCTTAGCATATGCCACTCTGAGGGCTGCCGTCACTCCCCTGATCACGGTATTTCTCTAGATTTAAAAGATATCATGCTATGTCCAATGAAGCTTTCCAGAACCAACATTTACAAACTTTGTCTGCATTTTCTGATGCATAGGAAAAATAGTATGCACAACAGATGGGGGTGCGTGCACCGTCAAACTTGGGTCCCTTATGTGTTTATCTTTCTCAATACACTTTGCCACTTGTAAGGTATGGCCTTTTCCAGGCAGTTTACATTTCTTTGCTTTCTCTGGTACATCTTTGGTGACATTTTCACTTAAGGTTGTGGGAGACATAAGAGCAATAATGTGCAATGCAGAACAATAGAAGCTTGCATGTGATAAGGTCCTTTTGGGAGAACAGCTGACATATATGCCCTCTTGCCTTTATTTGCATGCAACCTAAATATGCAGATTTATTATGATGGGTTTCTGATTTGGATAGAAACTGTTGGGTGAAAATTTTCGCAAGTCATTACAGGAAATGTTTCTATGATGAGTCCTCAGGCACTGAGGGAAACCTATAATTACAAGAGCGGAGGATATAAGGTCCACCTATAAGGTGAGTATAAGGTGGGTATAAGAGGAGAGTGATGAACTCTGCCTGGGAAAGGTCAGGGACAGTTGCCCAGAAGGGAAGCAGAACCAGAGAAAGCTGCAGGATGATGGTTCAGCAGACAAATCAGGTAGAGGGGTCGATTGGAGGTCATTTTAGGCAGAGAGAAAAAGATGAGCAAAGTCAGAGAGGCAAAAAACAACCCCATTATACTGTGTCCCGGGAACTGAAAATATTTCTGTACTGCTGAAGTATCAGAGGCAAGGAAGATGAGACTGGAAAAAGAATGGAATGGCCTTTATTCTGGAAGACGAGGACTGTAACTGAAGGCCTTTAAGCAAGAGAGTGTTAACACCACATTGAAAGTTTAAAAAAATACTCTAGAGACAACACAGATACAGGATCTGAGGACAGAGACCTGGAGCCAGAGATGGCGAGGACCTGAGCAACTGCAGTGATGATAACAAAGGTTGGGATAAGCTACAGGGAGGCCTGAGAGCAGGAATTGATAGGAGTTAGTGATCTCTGTGAAAGAGAGGGCAGTCCTTTTTATCTCAGCGTCATAGATTAGGAAATTAAGATCAGAGGTTGTGTCTTTTTCATTTAGTGTCTCCCAAATCTAACACAGTTCCTGGCAGACACCCAATACCTGGTAAATGAATAAATTCTATTGTTCAGCCAACACATCTTCAGCTGAGTTGAATGAATCAAGTAATGAATCAGTGAATACGTTAATAAACGACATGACTATTTTCTTTGTAGGGTCTGATGGTCTCTCATCGCATTCTGGCTTCTCTTTTTAATTTCCACACTGTCCCCATCACATGGAGAGCGGAAGTCCCACTTGAAACGTTGCAATATCCTCCTCACTGATCCTGCAGCCTCTGTTCTCTTGCCTAAAGTCTCACAGCCTGACCTGCCTTGAAGTGGAGTCTCCCCACTTCTAGTCCAGAATTTTCGTGATCTCAGCCGAGCTTCAGCCACTCAACTTTTTTTTCATCATTTTTCTCTTCCTGATGGAAATGATCCTATTCACCCACCTAACACAGATGTTGGGCAGATTGATTAGTTAATGTGCAAAAATTGCTTTGAGGATGAAAAGTGCCGATTATTATTATTATTATGTTGCCTTAAGAGAAATTCTCTGCCTTTTAAAGGGAACCACAGAATGGTCACTGATGTTTCATTTGAATGCTCTGCATCTCACAGGTGGAATATTTATTAACCAATAAAGAACAATATCTCGGGGTGGCCGGTTAGCTCAGGTGGTTAGAGTGCAGTGCTCATAACACCAAGGTTGCCAGTTCGATCCCCACATAGGCAGGCCATGGAGCTGCGCCCTCCACAACTAGATTGAAACAACTACTTGACTTGGTCCTGGAAAAACACGCTATTCCACAATTAAAGAAAAAAAAGAATGAAAAGAAAAATACCTCCACAGAGATGAGCTTCTTGAAGCTTGTTCATCTGTTTTTAAAAGATGTGACCAAATTACCACCATAGAATGTAACTGGGGCAACTTGATGAAGATCAATTTCTAAGACCGTGTCAGCAAAGGGTTTGTCATGTTATCCACAGGTACTGATGATAAAACATGGCTTTGCCTTTTGTCAGCCACACGTCACCTCAAATGCTACTGACATTGACCTCAATCACATACAGAGCATCCGAGATATGTATCATTTTTTTCTTTCCAAAATACTTTGAATTTATAACATTTCATCTTGGCTAGGAGTGACTAATAGTTTCTCAGAGGCATCTGTTTTCATTTATTTGTTACTATACTGAGGTGGTTTTTATGCATACACCTCAGAAAGTTCAATACTGAATAACAACAAAAACAAACAAAAATAAAACAAACAAGTGAACATTTTGAATTTTCTTTTTTTTTTTTTTTTTAGTTTGGGGCTTCACATAAAATCAGGGAAAGTTGTAAGCAAAGTTTAAATTACATTTAAATAAACAGGAGAAAAAATACTCTTAATTTGCAGTGTGTGAATGTAGAATTAATGCTGGTGGCTTGATATTCTAAGTTTGATTTGCTGCAGTTTTCTTCAGCAACTTGGGCTTTTAGTGTGATTTATGCCTAAACTTTTAGAGTGAAATTTATGAACTGCATTAAGTGCTAAGGAAGAAGCATAAAAATCAGTAATCTCAGAGTCTAGAGCAGTTGAGTGCTGTGTACAAATAGGCTAAATGGACATAATAGGCTAATAGAAGCATCAGAGAAAAGCAAATGGCTTTCTGACATTAAGGAACCAGAGCTTTGGGAAATTCTTTAATTATCATCTAATTGGCTGGATGAGATCGTGTTGCTATAGACACACGAAATCAAAGAAATGTCATTTTAAAATAAAACAAGTTTGGGTAGGGAAATGGTGAACTGTATGGCAGTTTCATGAAGGTGGTCAATTGGGCCAGAGAAGTCCCATCTTAGCAGGTGGCCGAAGTGAGATGTCAGGATCAGGTGTGTTGGGCTGCTGAGCTATGATCTGTGTTTTAAACTCTGCCCCTGCTCTGCTGCTGCATTATGCGGATGGATGCGTGTGGCTGAGCAGGCCTCTGGAGCCATCTTTCTGAGATGATGGACGCTGTATGTGAGGCTGGATTAGCCCCTGGTGGGCCTGTTCATTCTGCACCTTTGTTCTGGCCTTTTCCCAATTGTGTGCCAGGGTCCTCTTTCTCCCCCTGTTCCATTTCCCAAGGTTCCTCTGCCAGCCACGTGGTCCCTGGGCATGTCTGTTCTTTTCCTCGTTTCCTTCTTGACTGGAAAGCGGTTGCTCTGAACACTCTGACCTCTACTCTCTTTGCTGCCCAAAAAGACCAGCAGAATGAGCAGAGGGTGGCTGAGTGAATGTGTAAGGTGCTGAGCTAGGGGTTTAACATCTACCCTGCTTAAGGCCTTCTCTATGTGATCGATACCGTTTTTCCTTTTGATTGATGAAGAAACTGAGGCTCAGAGAGAATAAGGACCTTGCTTACATTTTACAGTGCGTGTTGGAGTTGCAGCATATATATCTTCCCCTCGATAGTTCTTGTTACCCTTAACCCTTCCACCAACTCCTGCAGCGTTTAGATTTCCCGGCATCCTGGACATCCATAACCTCAGGAAAGTGTTGTCACAGGAACTATTCAGGGGTCTCAGAGATTAGAAACACTTAATACTCAGGGCAATGTGAAGCCCTTGCCCCAATCCTCCCAAGCTACATAGAGATTCTCTGGGTTGGTGTATTACGCAGGGTTCCCCAGAGAAACAGAAACAATAGGATAGAAAGAGAGATATAAGAGGAGGTTCACTACAGGAATTGGTTCAGGTGATGATGGAAGCTGAGAAGTACCCAGATCAGCAGTCTACAAGATGGAGGCCCAGGAAAGCTGATGGTGTAGTTCCAGTCCAAGCCCAGAGGCCCCCAAACCAGGGGAGCTGATGGTGTAAGTCCCATTCTGAGTCCAAAGGCCCAAACAACCAGGAACTCTGATGTCCAAGGGCAGAAGAAGATGGATGTCTCAGGTCAAGCAGAGAGCGAATTCAACCATTTCGTTCTATTCAGGCCCTCAATGACTGGATGCTCATTGGTGAGGGTGATCATCCTTATTCAGCCCACTGATGCAAATGCTAACCTCTTCCAAAAACACCCTCACAGACACACCAGAAACAGCATTTTACCAGCTACCTGGGCATCACTTAGGCTAGTCCAGTTGACACATAAAATTTACCATACTGTCAGAGCTGTGGTCGGGAGAGTTGGAGCAGGAGTGAAAGTGAGGGGACACCGTGGGTGCCTGAGAAAGGAAGGACCTTACACCTCACCCTCCAGGTGAGCTAGGGGTGAGGATAAGGGAAAACAAGAGCCCAGAGAGTTTTGGGGAGCGGGGTCCAAGTGCAGAGCTTTCTGATTCCTTTTCCAGGTGGGGGTGAGACCCTGAGGAGCACAGCTGTGGTGTGCTTTGGCATCTGGGCCTGGGGCAGCCTCCCTGGATTCCCCAGTGGCAGGGTGGTCTTCCATGCTCAGGAGAGATAGGAGATAGACACCCCCCCACACACCACCACCACCACCATCACCACCACCACCGCAAGGGGAGGACCAGACCAGAAGGCCCCTTGGGGAATAGGAAGGATATTCTGCAGTGAATGCATATACTCATGGACTGAAACCCAGATGGTGAGGGGAGAGCTCAGTGCTTGTGCCAGAGGACATGGGTAATTATCAAGACCAGACGCCAGTCCACCATGCTGTAACATCGCATAATCCCCTCTCTTTCCCCATCAGGTGACAAAGAGGAGGAACTAGGAGGAACCATAATTGGCTCAGATCACGTTTATGCCCCCTGGTGGAATGGGGGCTCATTACAGAAATTAAGCTTAATTAGGGAACCGAAAAAGTTCCTGTTTAGTGTTTGTGAATTGGGATATGTACCGTCAAGCAGCATGGAACCCAAGGTTTTCTGACTTCAAAATCTGCTCATTTCATTACACCAGGAGGAGGCAGCATTGCTAGGTCCAGGATTCGACATAGTCTGAAGCAGCTGCTGTCTCTGGGTTATCTAAAATATTGTTCAATTCAAACCAAGTCAATTAGAGCTCATTTTCCCCACATAATTTCCGTTCAATTTAATGAGATTTCAGTCAGTATTTTATTACGGTGAACCACCAGGAAGCTCTCTTTAAACATTTTCAGTGTGTTGTACAAAAAGATGGTACTCTCTATAAGCCACATATATATAAATAAAAAATATATATAATTTTTCATGATGACATGAATGATTTCAAGATAATGGTTGCCAGTCACACCCATACATCAAGGCTTCTCACGTATGAATTCTCCATCTATTTAAAGTGAGTTTTCATGCTTTGGTGTTACTCACTTGCTCTCAATCTTCAGCATCATATTCAAGAAGAAAGAGTTCAAAGGGCATTTAAATCAAGATTTTATTAGGGCTGGCCGAGTGGCTCAGTTGGTTAAGAGCTCGAGCAACAGGGTCACCAGTTCGATTCCCGGCCTGAGCTGAGCTGCCGCTGAGCTGCCAACAGGTGGCAGGATGGCTCAGTAAAAAAAAAAAAAGAAAAAAAGATTTTATTGGCTTATGCCCGCCTCACCACATAGCTGCTGATGCAACAGTTGCAGTATTTCTCCAGCCTTTAAGGAGTTGCTTGACTTGCCCAAGGTCATGCAGGTTGTTAGTGGCCCAAATGCTATTGATTGGTCCTCTGCCGTGGTTTGTGCAAGTTAAGAGTAAGGGGAGTGAGGTGGTCTTGTAGGGGTTGCAGAGATTCACCTTCCGGGCAATAATGGTTCTTGCCAGCCCCAAAGCGAGGACACTCTACACTGTGGGCTTGAGAGGGCTTGTCTTGGTTGAATTCCTCCTCCAGGGCTAAGCTGTCCTCTGCTCTGGGGGTCACCCCTGTAGCGAGAAAAGCATCTTCTCAATGGTTCATAATGCTCACTAAACTTCAGCCTGCCCAGCTCTTACTCTGATCACACTAGCTTTGGCTCTGAGTTGCAAACCACATGCATAAAAAGAGAATCAAAAAATGGATCAAATTTTGCATAACATATCCTGAGAAATTTAATGCCTTCCAGGATTCAATCCGAGCAGCAGCTCTAATGTGCCGGGTTCCTCTGTGTGTAGCTGCAATAGAGACAAAATTCCTCTAGAGGGCACTCACAGCTTCTCCATGAATTGAGAGCTCCCGGTAACGCAATTTTGCAGACCTGGCACAGACTCTGCACCGGGACCAAAACGGATTTAGGATTTACATAAACAGATGATTGTGGATGTGCAGATTTTTTTCATCAGCAAATAATACCTCTTTGTCTTTTTCAGAACGGCATCAGTGAACACCATGCACATGTGGGAAAGTAAAATATGGAGGATTTTTTTTGTTTGTTTCTTTTGTGAATGAACGCTGAATCTTCACCTCTAGGGGAGCTTGTATGTAGTTCACTGCTGTGTCATATTTATAATTATCAGGAGAGGGAGAGAAATTAAAAGATTTAACTGCTTAACTCTTCAGCTGTTGAGCTGAAGCCCTGAGGACATGCCGGAAACTTCATGTTCTGGCAGAGCTCTGTGGAAAAAATCCTCAGAAATGGCCATTTGACCCCTTGCTCGGCCACCTGAGGAAATCGGCTTTGGTTAGGTTAGATGGACCATAACTGGCTTTTGGGTTGCCGAAGCACATTCTGGGTGCACATTTCCCTGTGTTTGGAAAGGCATGTGTTTAACTTGGATCAGATCAGTACAGAGGGAAATCAGTCACTGCTTGGGTGGGGGGCAGGGCCAGCACGTTTCCCAAGCCTGCCTCCAGGTGTCCCCACTGTCCCCTCCTCCCCCATCCTCACCCCCCACCCCCACCCCCCGGGGACAAGGTGCCTGCTCAGCAGCTCCTCCCTTTCGAGTCTAAGGACTGGGAAAGGGTTGAGGCATTGTTGGTCTGCGTTATAATTTGCAGAAGGATTGGCCTGGGTGATTTCAAGGGTTTTTTTTCAACCTTTAGGGTCTATGAGCCCATGAATTTGTGGATTCTGAAGTGAGGAGAACATAAACAGGAGGAAGTGTGATTTCAACATTGTAAATGGTGGCACTGTTTTCCCTGCCCCTGGCCACGCCCCTCCCCAAGCCATTCTCCAGCAGCCAGAATGACCCTTTCAAAATGTGTATGGGATCATGGGGGTTTTTTTCTGCTTATAATTCTTCAGTGGCTCCACACTGTCTTCATGAAAAAGCACAAACGCCTTAGCACACATACCTTGAGAAGCTTGTCCTCCACTCACTCACTCACTCACTCACTCACTCACTCACTCACTCACTCATTCTCTCACTCACCAGACCTGCATCTTTTTCCAATGACAGAAAAGGTCGTGAATAGATCCAGGTAGCTCTGTGAGGGGTAATCTCTTGAAAATGAAAGTCAAGAAGTGCATCCAGGCCTTAAGGATCTTGGAAAGTTGCTAAAGAGACACCATTCAGGCCATATCACACCATTTGCACGGTCTTTAGGACCATGTGGTCTTGGGTTTTACTTCTCTTGCTACATGTCTCCCATTCTTCCTCCACTTCCTTTTAGTTCTGGGGCAACTGCTCGTAGCTTTATCTTGCCACGATACTGACTTTGACCCTGGTTCTACCTGACTTCTAGGGACCAGTGTCTGCCATGGTCTGGCTCCCCCCTTCATGTCTTTGGTTCATACTCCTGAGAACCTCTGATTAGTCACTGACCAGTCAATAGAAGCCAGCTGGAGAGGGATTTAGTTCAATCACATTTGAACAGTTTAGGGTCACCTCACCTTTCACCCTCTCAGCAAGGGTTGCAGCAGGTACTAGTTTTGTGGTTTGGAGTCAAACTTGCTGATATAACAGGACTGCTACTTGTTGAAATACATAAATGTACTTATCTCCTCCTCACCCCTTTGAATGAGACCTTCCCCGTATTCAGCCAGAGGCATCCCAGCAAGAATCCAAAAATAAAGCAAGCATCAGTGTTCTGCTTTAAAAGAGGGCTTAGACTCTATAATAAAACAATAGTTTTGAAAGGCAGGCTTTGTTGAGAGAAAAAAAAGGAATTTGTCAACTACAAAAGCTTTCACATACCAAGAGCAGAAAGGGGAATGCATTCATATTGATGGTCTGAACAGAATTTTATTTTAAACCAAAGACCAAGACAACTCAGGATATGTTGTAAGGAAAGTCCCTACCACCCTTTCTGGGGCAAGGGGACAAACATGGGATAGGTGAGCGTGAACAAGAGAAGCATGAGATTCCATATGAGGGTCCTAGGTCCCCTCCACAGGAGAGGAGCAAGAGGTGATAAAATACAGTCCAGAGAAGTGTGGGGACTCCTAGTGTAGCAGGGTCTGTTCCTTGTTTCTCAGAGATAACGTAGAAAACTGTCAGCCCCTGAGGAAAGCCCTGTGTTTAGCATGGAGTTGGAGTCTCATGGAGGGTATAGTTTGAAAACGACTGAGTGAGGTATCGAGGTGATGGCCCTGAGAAACTAGGGAAGATGTGTGGGCTCTCGGTAAGTCCTTGGATGCTGGGGTAGAGGGATGAAGGAGAAAGAATCTGGGGTCAGGTTGAGTCTGTGGCAGTTGGGGTCACACCACACGATACTCAAGATAACCAGGTGGGACATGCTGTGCCTCAGCGAGGACCCACAGGGACAGAGTAGATGGGTCACAGACAGCAGCGGCCAGGAGGGGCTCTGCGGACAGTACCTAGCCATCACGAGGGTATGGGAGTGCTTCCCCTGGCCCTCCAGGGAGACTTTTTGGGGAAGGAAAATAGCCCTGGAGGAAATTTGATCTTTGAATTGAGTGAATATTTACTCAGAGGAGACTGAGTTAGATTAAAAGGGTCTGCTTTAAATTAGAAGAGACTTTATCTTTAATTTGTAAGTTTAAGTTTCTTTTCTACAGTCATCAGGAGTGGGGCTCAAGATCATGATGTGAATATTTAGCGTGCCAAAGGAACTTTTTTTTTTTTAACATGTCTGAGTCATTGTGTAAACTGCTTTTATCATCACAGTGTTGGGTCAATTAAACCCAGATTCTTCTACCTATCAATATTTAAAAATATATAATGAGATAGGCAAAGAGCGTGTACTTAATTTATTTCTTCAATCAATATTTGTTGAACACACCTGAAGCTAATAGTAAAACACATATATTGGTTGAGCAAATACTACGTGCTGGCTGTAGGGGCGTAGCATGGAATGAGACAGGCCTGTTCCTGCCCTAAGCAACTGGTCACTCGTTGGAAGAGAGGAGGGCTGGTCGTTGTTCTGTCAGGGTAAAGATGTGTCACTATAGTTCATTGCACTCTGTGGCCACTTGGAGGTACCTTCTGCCCACACTATGTATTGTAAGAAGTTAGTACACTGTATGTGCTGGGAATGTGGGAAGGTGCCGAGTTAAAACTCCAATTTCTAGTTCATTTCCTTTCCTCAAAGTTTCCTAACACCTATTGCTTTCTGAATCACTCCAACCTGTATTTGTTGATCGATCATTATTTGCTCCACAAATATTTATTCTGCTGCACTTTATAGGCTCTCTCTTCGTTGCCAGAGATATAGAGATAGACGAGGCCCTTTCCCCTGCAGTTATTGACTGTCTGTTGGGAGACAGAAATAAATCAATAAACGTGGAGATGGGAATGCAGCTCCTGCCTGAGGTGTGTGGTGGGGAGAAGACAGGTGTGCCCTTTATGCTGTGCAGAGCGTGTCCACAAGGGTGCCAGGCTGTGGGCGGAGCAAGGCGGGGCAGAAATCCAGCCCACAGGCCCTGTGTCCGGGCTGCGTACACTTGGGGAAAGGACGCATTTTTATCCATACAAGGTGCCATTTGCTCATCAAGTACTGTGGCCCTCCAGCTACTGGACTGCATCTACCCAGAGGGAGCAGCTCCTACTTGCCACAAGGGCCCTGTGAAACCTGCTAAGCAATCATGAGAAAGGAGGGGACGTGTGAACTGCATTTAAAAGACTGGATAGAGATTGGCCTAACGACAGAAGTGCAGGAGACTTTTCTAGGCAGAGGGAGCAGTGAGTGCAGATGTACTGGGGAGGGAGAGACGATGGTGTATTTGAGGAACAGTTTGTAAAAGAGGCTGTACAGGGAATTCTGGGATATTACACCACAAGGGTGGGCAGAGGCTACTCAGGAAGGGGCGGCTGTGATGAGAAGTGGGCCATTTGTCCTGGAGCTTTGGAGAGCCTTAGAGAATTTTAAGTATCACCTTGAAATCAATATATTCAGCGTGCATTAATCCTTCCTCACCACGCAGCCCTCCCTACCCCACTGGCTTCTCTGTTTCTCTGACCCTCGTTTTCTTTCCTGCCTTGGCTACATACTTTGGGATTTAATTATAGTTTGCCATATTCACCATCTATCCATTTCCTGTGCAATCTTCCTCTCCCTTTATCTCACACCAGATGTAAAGCTTTGTGACAGCAAGGACCGTGCTTTATACTCTTAAAAAAGACAGATCTCACATTTAGTAGCATTTCTCAAAGTATGGTACATGTCCCATCTGTAGTAAGTGAGGTGATTTTTAAATAACATGCTAACAAATATGTGTCTTTTCATATATTTATTGTAGAGTATTATACCTTTCATAAATATATTTATTTTAATATGTAATGTGAAAAAATCACCACAGGCACACCAAGTCACTGATTTCACTGATGTGTCTATTTAGGATGAGGCTAAAACAAGGTTTAAGTTGAAGAATTAGTCGACTTAAAGAAAAAAATAATGGTGGCTCACAGATATAGGAAAAATTGCAAAGGTGGTGTGCAAATGACGGATACTTGAGATCTAGCCCAGCCTTCAACATGCCAGTAAGGGCTTAACAAATAGCTACTGGAAAATTGACTTGAGTTTATTTCGTTAAGTACTACCTATTTAGGATAGTTTGCCTAAAAGGTAACAGCCAGTATAAGAACTTGGAAGGAAGGAAGAAGGAAGAGAATTCTGGAAAGAGGGAGGGGGCAAGACGGGGTGGGAGAGAACAAATGCCATGCGGGCTTCATAGCCTGAAGAAGTTTCAGGGGTCACTGCTGCTGGGTTAGGGGACGATGAGATGGGCTCAGGCCAGAGTTTTAAGGGGATCATCAGGTGGCCAGGAAGAGGTTGGAGTGTCATACCTCACAAATGAGAAGGTTACCCAGGGCAGGAAGCAGAATTGTGTCATCATCTGCTTGTCTTCCCCTTGTCTAGCTTTGCTTTGGTATCTCTTTTCATTCTCAGTGGTAACTCTGCCCCCTCGCCCCCAACACACACACACACACACACACACACACACACACACACACATATATATATATATATATATATATATATATATATGCTTATGTGTACAGATTGTGATGCCAAATGTATTTCTTCCTGAGCTGCCTGTTCAAAAAAGTCTGAAAACACTGCCCTAGACCATCAACACCACTCTTGCTACCTTATGATACATTTGTTTATTCTTTCATTCATCTGTTCATTCATTTGCATTTATGAAACACCTTTTATGTGCCAGATTCTGAACTCAAACATCCCCAGATCTCAGTCACCATCTGGTGTATATCTCTTGTAGTACAAATTCTTTCTCCATTCTCTCCTTACACTCCCTACTTCGCTATGACTTCCCTGAACAATCTGTGCTATCTTTTATCTTAGGGGCCTTTCCAAAACTCCATCCATCCTTCTTTCCTCTCTTTCTGAGCTGCTCACCCTTCAGCTAAAGAACCCTTCCCTAATCCTCAAAGACTGGCTTTGGTTCTTGACATGATTTTAAAATAAGGCCGCAAATTCTTTGACACTTGTTCCATAGAGAGATGGGGACTATGTCACCTCGAAGGGGAGTCCAAGTGCTTTCCTGATGGCTTCATCCAATGGTGAAAGTGCAACTCTGTGGCTTCTAAAGCTAGGTCATAAAAGGTCATACAATTTCCACCTTATTTGCTAGAATGTTCACTTTTGGGGCCCTGAGCTGCTATGCAAGAAATCCAAGTATCTAAGGCCACCATGCTGGAGAAGCCACCTATACACAGTCTCAGCTGGACCCAGCCTTCAAGCCATCTCTGCTAAGATGCCAGGCATGTGATTGGGCTGTTTCGTACCCTCCAGACCAGCCCACCCACCAAAGGTGGACCACTGAGTGACTTCCACTGATGCAACGAGTAACAGAAGAATCACCCAACTGAGTCCCGCCTGCCTGCATTTGTGACCCACAAAGTGATGAGCTGTAATAAAATGGTTGTTGTTTTAAACGCTAGCTTGGGAGTGGTTTGTTATGCAGTGACAGATAATCGTAACACTTTTCTCTATGCTTCCATAGCGTTCTATTTTGTCTTCACTGTAGAGCTTACTTCATTGTAGCCTTATTTCTTAATAGCTATCTGTCTTTCCTAGTAGAAAATATGAGGGCAGGAATGATGTTTTGTTGGCCGTTATATTACTAATATCTAGCATCTAGCCCATCTACCAAAAATATGGGCTTTATAATTATTTTTTTTAAGTTTGGGACAAATGGGATGAAATGGAATGCAACAGAGCTGAATACAGGTAGGGTGTCCATACATCCATGTTTGCCTAGGACCTATTGACTGATGTAATTATTAATAAAGTCCTCTTTCACTGTCAGATTTAAGGGATAAATTATACGGGCACCCTAATTAGAGGGGTCTGTATGGGATCAGGGAAGGATCTTGAGTAATATGAGGTCTGACAATTAAGTTCACGAACATGCCACTGTGCACTTACATGGGCAGCACTGTACAAACAGCTCATTAAGGTTTCATAACCTTGGTACATCAGCGTCTCACAGCTGTGTTCATTTTAACGTGTGGTAGTGACTTGCTGAGTGGCATTCATTATTGTTGTTGCATTTTTTTTTTAGTAGTAAAACCCATTTATTGAATAGATGAGAAAGTAAAACAGAACTGGTCATTCCTCTTTATGTTTACTTAAAATCCATACTGATCCCTTATTTTCTTTTTTTTTTTTTAGCTGAGCCATCCCGCCACCTGTTGGCAGCTCAGCGGTTGCTCAGCTCAGGCCGGGACTCGAACCACTGTTGCTCAGAGCTCAAACTCTTGAGCGAGCTCTTAACCAACTGAGCCACTCAGCCGGCCCCTGATCCCTTATTTTCATTGTGACTGGTCTGATTTTTTTTATTAGTTTCAGGTGTCCAAAACAATGTAAAAATGTTAGACATTTATACCCCTCACAAAGTGATAACCCACCTCCCTCATGTTGTGTGTCTTTATGTGCCCTCGTGAGAATGTCTGAGCTTGAATTAGAGCAACAAACAAACAGTAAATTTCTTGTTGAACTTGGCAAGAGTGGAAGTGAAATCAGGGACATGTTAGTCCAAGTTTATGGGGATAATGCCATGAAGAAAACGGCAGTGTACAAATGGATTAAACGTTTTTCTGAGGGGAGAGAACACGTCACTGATGAAGAGAGGTCAGGGTGGCCAGTAACAAGCAGAACTGATGAAAACATTGCAAAATTCATTGAATTGTGTGTAAAAATCATTGGCTGACTGTGAGAAGCTTAGCAGACCAAGTAAACATCGATAGAGAAAGAGTTAGGAAAATGTTAACTGAAAATCTTGGCATGAGAAAGGTGTGTGCAAAAATGGTCCTGAAGGAGCTCACCAATGAGCAAAAGCAAAGGAGACTCAAAGTTTGCCAAGACCTTTTGGAGAAGCAAGACAATATTTTGGCCTGTATTATCACTGGTGATGAAACATGGGTGTACCAATACGACCCTGAAAGAAAGTATCAAATTGTACAATGGAAGT
Source organism: Hipposideros armiger (assembly GCF_001890085.2). Lineage (NCBI taxonomy): Eukaryota > Metazoa > Chordata > Mammalia > Chiroptera > Hipposideridae > Hipposideros > Hipposideros armiger. The sequence goes on along the minus strand of NW_017732148.1, from coordinate 395,230 downwards.
TAGCCAATTCTCCATGACCAAAAAAGTTCCGTCAGTCCAAAACAAGAGTCAAAATGATATTGCTAACCTTTTTTGATATCAGAGGGATTGTTCATTATGAATTTGAACCAACTGGACAGTTAACCAAGTTTACTATTTGGAAGTGCTGAAAAGGTTGCGTGAACAAGTTAGACAAAAACGACCTAAACTTTTCGCCAATTCATGGCTCTTGCATGACGACAATGCACCAGCTCACATGGCACTGTCTGTGAGGGAGTTTTTAGCCAGTAAACAAATAACTGTATTGGAACACCCTCTCTACTCACCTGATCTGGCCCCCAATGACTTCTTTCTTTACCTGAAGATAAAGGAAATATTGAAAGGAAGACATTTTGATGACATTCGGGACCTCAAGGATAATACAACAGCTCTGATGGCCATTCCAGATAAAGAGTTCCAAAATTGCTTTGAAGGGTGGACTAGGTGCTGGCGTCAGTGCATAGCTTCCCAGGGGGAGTACTTCGAAGATGACCATAGTGATATTCAGCAATGAGGTATGTAGTACATTTTCTAGTGTGAGTTCATGAACTTAAGTGTGGGAATGCATCCCCGTAAGATTCTATTAGAGTTTGGATTTGGCTGTAGTTGGATAAGAATGTATTTTTAGACGAGAAAATTTGAAGAGTGACTGCTATTACTCCTGTCACCATTATATTTTGATTATGTGCCCTACAATTTGAAATGCTAATGTATATTAATACTTGACTGATTTGATTACCCATCCTAATTATGCTTTGATCTCTTTTGATAAATATATTGACTCATATTTTAGTTACTTCACAGAATTCTTTGTATAACTATGCTTTGATAATATCTGATTACATCTTAATAATTGATTGCTTTGAGTCGCTCTTATTTTAACCATTGAGAAGTTGGATCATATTGGCTATGATGTGCCTGACTAGTGGTTATGAACATAGATTTCGTGATAAAGCATGCCTGGGCATGATATTCCTGGCTACTTACTACTGTGTGACACTTGGTAGGTCACTTAACTTTAGTTTTCTCATCTGTGAAAATGTAGAGAATAATAAAAGTTACTCACTGAGGATGCCTGATGGATTAAACGAGATAATATATATTAATAAAGTGTCCTGGCTGGGCCTTACCTGACATTCTAGATAATTCCAACATGTAGGTGCTATTCCCTTCTCCCACCCAAATATCTATGTGTGTGGAATAATATGCATTAAAGATTTTTGTTGATGTTGTTTCAGGAGAGGCCTCTGGGAGAAGGGAAAGATAGTTCTGGGTAGGGTGCTGGTGAGAGGGAGAAGGGAGAGGAGAAGAATGAGGGGGATGGGGTGGTATGGACTCCATCCTCCCAGTCAGGCCAAAGGTACAGGTGTTCACCGAGAAGAGGGCCTGGCTAAAGGGCCAGCGGGGTGGAAAGCTATGCCTGGCCACAGGTATGTCAGCTTCGGGGGAGGAATGTCTTGTCTAATTGACACAGAAGGGCCCTGAGAGCCGCTCAGAGGAGCCATGTTAGAGAGAGAACCTGTGCCCACTGGTTTGAGATCCAGTAGAGAGAGGGAAAGAGAGCACGGCTGAAGGACCTGTATTTGTGAAAAACTATAGGCACAAGAAGGACTGTTTTAGGGCCCAGGAAGATCTCTCCCACCCCACTCACCCACCCGGGCTGCAGCATTCTTCCCTGAGTCCCAGGGTGCTCCATGGAAGAGGGCTGTGTCTGGCAGGTCAGTGTCCTCATGAAGCCAGAGACATTGGTACGTATGTGTGTTGGGGAGAGGGGAACTGGAGTGAGTGAGTGCATGGGTCATGGCCTTAAATTACCATAATAGCTAGATCATAGGCTCAAGGTACTCTGCCAACACTTTACAGACATGATCACTTTTAATTGTCACAACAACCCTGTGACAACAGCCACTAGTGCTTTTTATCACCCCTCTTTTACAGATGGGAAACAGGAAAAGAGGAATGAAGTAACTTGCCCCAGCGTGACAAAGAGTAACTGGGAGAGCCAGGATTTGACTCCAGGGCCACCGGTCTCAGCCATTATCCCAGATTGCCTCTTCATCAGAGAAAGTGGACTGGTTCCTGGGCACCGGGGAGCCTCCCACCCCTCCCCGTGGGGAGTCCCGGGGTGGGTAGGAGCTGAATTCCTGCATGAGCCTGTGATCCGAAAACTCCCTGGAATCTGGGTATCTATGTTCATGTGACCCCCATCTCATCCCTCAGCCTGGGGACAGTGTGGTTTTGCATTTACAGTACATTTGCTCGGGACCTGGCTAATGCTTAGAACTCAGTGGAGGGGTCTCTTTTTAGTGTTATGGGTGATTGGCGTGACAGTGCTTTTTTTCAGTCATGTTTCTAAAGATGAGAACATAGAAACCCTCTTAATCAAACCAGTGCCCTCTTTGGCCCCCTGGTGCGCCTGTCCTCTCCTCTGACCCTGCCTGAGGTCTACAGGGCACTGGAAGGGGACCAGGGAGTTGGTAATGGTCCCCTGGCAATGGGCCATTGGCCAGGGTCACTGGTTGCTTTCCAGAAGACACCAAGGCCCTGGGAACATGCAAAGCAATGACCAGACACAGTCCATGTGCACCGAGCACCAGTGAACACCCTGAGACTTAAAGGTCACTTTTACAGAATCCCATACAAATAACCACAAATTAGCAAGCACTTCCCTTCACAGAAAACCAGTGTACCCACGTCCTTGACACTGAGATATCATCTCTCTTTTCTGTCATTCTATTTTAAAACTTTTCGAATATATGTAGAATTATTTTTAATATGTTTGGGATTTTTCAAAATTAAAGTGTTACTTTTATCCTTTATATATGATGTTTCCAATTTGTTGTTCTGCATTGGATTAAAAGAATAACTTGAAGGAAACACAGTAAAATGCTAACAAGTCTGTAGGTGATGCAGTTATGGGTTATTTTAATTTTCTTCTCTCTCCTTCTGAGTAAGCATGTCCGGCTTTTATAATATAAAAGGAAGTGGATTTTATTTAAATGTGTGGGGTTTTTTAAATTAAGTTTAAGGTTAGTTGTCTCCATGCAGTTATATTCTATCTAGTGCAGACAACTTTTATTTTGAGGAGTCGTGATTTTTTCCTGTTTTGTATTTCAGTTTACTCCTGACATTCCTCCATGACGGATCTGTCCAGCTGAGAGGGAGGTCGATGAATGACCAAAAGTCCAGGCCCAGCTAACCTCTCATCTGGGACTTGAATGGAAAGAGCTTTGGATTGGGAGACTGAAGGGAGAGCTCTAGTTCTGCCGCCACCAGACGTGGAGCACCTCAGCCTCCTCCCATGGTCGTCTGCCACCCCTTCCAGGAGGAAGCTTCAGCGAAATCTCTGGGGCCCTCTGCAAGTCAGCTGGCAAAACGGGCAACAATTATCTTACAGTTGATTTGTTGGACTGTTTTCGATTTAATTACCTGAAGATCCTGGTAGTTCAAATCAAGCATGAGAATGGCGTTTCCTACTGCAGAGTCAAAGCAGGAAACTCCAGCAGTGGCAACCTGACAAGGTTCCTGGAACTGGTATTTGAAGCGGTGCTTTTAAGGTGGTGAAAGGCCTAGATGGAAAGTGGTGAAGGAGGGACAGTCTAAGAATATGGGCAAAAGTGTAGCAGTAGTGACAAGCCCATCACGAGTGGATGATGGGTGGGGGATAAAAAGAAAAATCACAAAGAGGAAACCTGAAGTGTCCCCAGCTGTGGAAAGCTCGAAGGCGTGGGTGTCTGTCTTTCCGCTCACGGTAGCCACCCAACAACAGTCTCCATATATTCTGTGACAGTTAACTAATAAATTCTGTTTTTCTTTAATTTAGCTGTAAGTTTAAAGTAAATATTGATATTTTCCAAGATATAAAACCAGTCACTCATCACAATGCATTTCAACAAAACCAAACAGTTTGGTGCCTTAGACTTACAGAGGGTTCTCCTAATTGGATAAAAAGATGAGGCCTGTGCTTTTTCATTTTCCTGATTAATTACTGCTCTGAAACCCTTGAAAACAGACACAGTCTGTAAGTGGTATCTGTTGTTTAATCGAGGACAGATGTTTTTAGAAACCTTTTAAATGGGCCTGGAGAGTTACTCTTAAGCGAAGTGAATCATTGAACTGCATGTTTTAAAAGTGACTGTACCATGCCAGCAAAAAAGCATTTTTTACTAATGTTCAAGTTATGGTCATTGTAATTGTGGTTTGTCCTATATCCACCAGCATCAAGAAGCAGCAAGATAATGGCAGTAGATGGCATCGCTATCCAGCCAGAGGTCTAGGCTAATTCAGCAGTCACCCACAATTTTCCCTACCTGTGCTTCCCTCCCTGGTCCCTGCTGTGCCCAAGTTCTCTTCTCAAGTTCATCTCCTAAATATCTCTCTGGCTGTTTACTTTTGTCTTCTATTTTGCCTTCTATTTTTCCCTGCATTATTGTCTTTTGTAAAGAACCCTGGGGCCGGCCGAGTGGCTCGTTGGTTAAGAGTTGGCTTGGGAGCGTGAGCTCTGAGCATCAGGGTTGCCGGTTCGGATCCCACATGGAGGCCAGTGATGCTGCGCCCTCTACAGCTAAGATGGTGAACAACAGCTCGACCTGGAGCTGGGTTGCTGTGAGTTGCTGGCGAAGCAACAGTGTAGGCTGCAGCGGGGCTGCAGTGGGCTGCTGTGAGCTACCATGAGTGGCCGGCTGCCAGTGTGAGCTGCTGTGAGCCACCGTGAGCAGCCGTCTAATGGCTTGTGACCGATTTGCCTCAGCAGGGAAGAGCACAATGATCACAATACCAACATGGGCCAGTGAAGTGACGTCCTCCACAACTAGATGGAAGAACAAAAGGACAGCAACTTATCTGTTCCCCTTCCCCATTCCCCAATGCTGTTCCCTCCCACCAATTCTCCAATAAAATCTTTTAAAAAAAAAAAAAAAGCACAAAAAAAACCCCTGATGTCTCATGAGGTGCCCAAAGTAGGACAACTCCAGTTTTGTCATTTTTGCCTCCAGCGATGTTTCAGGCTTCATTTGCTCTAGGACTCACTTTTTCATCTTTCTGGCAGCCCAGAGTATCTGTAAGTCTCCCCTCCAATACCATATTTCAAATGAATTGATTTTTTCCCAGTAGCCTTCTTCAAGGTCCAACTTTTGCATCTGTGCAAAACTAAATTCACCCCAGATGGTTTAAAAACAGGCTTTAATGGGGAGCTTATTTTGGGGGTATGGTCAGGGCTAAGGAAACAAACGAGAGAGAAGGAAAGACGTCCGGAGAGCAGGAATACGGACACGCCGTTACCATTCCTTGGCTGAGGGACAGTGGAGGACACTGTGATCCCAAAACCCAGTGAGAGTGAGGGAGGAGGCTGCTGTGTCAAGGATGGGATGAACACAAGAGCTGTGGCAGGGGAGCTTCCCAGCCTCCGGAGCTGTGAGAAATAAATTCCTGCTGTTTCTAAGCCAAGCAGAACCTTGCAGTTCACTTTTGTGTGGTATAGTTCTACAGTTTTGACAAACGCATAATGTCAGGATCCACCAGTGCAGTACCATACAGAATAGTTTCACAGCCCTAAATATCCCCTATGCTTTGCCTTTTCATTCCTCCCTCTCTCCCTCTGAACCCCTGGCAACCAGTGATCTTTTTACTGTCTCCATAGTTGTGCCTTTCCCAGAAGGTCATATAGTAGGAATCAGTGTGCAGCCTTTTCAGATTGGCTTCTTTCACTTAGTAACATGCACTTAATGTTCCTCTGTGTTTTTTCATGGCTTGCTATCTCATTTCTTTTTATTGATGATAATATTCCATTGTATGGAATAGTACCACAGTTTGTTTATCCATTCACATATACTGAATGATATTTTGGTTGCTTCCAAGTTTGGGCAATTATGGAAAAAGCTGCTATAAAAATAAATTTAATAAAATAATAATTTATGACAAATAGTATCTTGGTAGTAGTGTATTGAAATTGATATTTTAATTTCCCCAAATCTTTATGACTGTGTCAGATTACACAAGGTGTCCTTCAGTGAAAACATTTGTATAATTAATATAATTTGTATAATTAGTGGTTGACATGTAAGTCCCAAGAAAGTCTTTTTAGAAGATGTCACAATCGCTGAGAAAGTGAATGCCTAATACCTGGGTACAATCTTTATGGCAAGTCTGATGGTTTCTAATTTGTTGCATTTAAGAAAATTGCAATAGGGTTTAATTGGGTTTTCAATTGATAGGACTTGTAAATTTAACTTTGATAAATGCTTACTCTGTGATTTTAGCATTTACCTCAGAAGAAGTTCCAAGAATTGAATGACACAGTTCTAATCAAATTCTTTCCATTCCCATTAACTTACATTGAAGGGCAGAATTTCTCAGGACACATATCTGTTATAAACAAGCAAGAAAATAAAAGGAATAAAATTTGGGGAAAAAAAAACCCCTTATGGGTTTTGTTTTTTTTTAATGTATTTTCTTCTAGTCCACCCATGTGTCAAAATTAATTTGGAACATGCATTTCTGTATCTGTCTCCCTGTCTCTCTGTCTGCCTCTCACTTTTTTTTCATATCTCCTGATATGCTGTCAATTTGCGTATCAGGCTTCTGCACAACCATGCCTTTTAGTTTTCTAGGAACTTGGTTGTCCGACCCAAAAGATCTCCTAGACCAGGACTGTTCAAAGGCATGACATCATCATCACCTGGGGGCCTGTTCAAAATACAAGTTCCCTCCCCAGACGTTTGAATCAAAATCTCCAGGGGTGGCACCCTGACATCTGTGTTAACAAGCCCTCCAGGTGACTCTGAAGCATGGTTAAGTTTGAGCACACTATCCTGGGTGCCACCTTGTGTCTTTGAGAGTTTGGTAATTTCCCTGAGAACTTGGCTTAACTGGCAGAATGGTCTTTGTTTCCAAACTGTATCTTGATGTCCATACCCTTGACTTGATCTTTATCTCCAGGCTGTATCATATTTGAGAACCTTTTATTGGCTGGAACGTCTGGGAATGAAAAACAGTTTTATTTTCCAATGCAGCTAGCTCTGGGTTCTCTAAGTGTCCTCTAAATTCTGCTTGTAACCTCACCAGTTCTTCTCTGTGCTGTATTATACCATATGCAGCTGAGAGCAACCAGCTCCCAGTTGTGAACTCCTGCTCTGCCATCTTCTTGCCTTAACTTAGGTGACAGTTTTACCAGATGTTTTATCGCTGCATAACATAGGTCACAATTCTCCAGCCTCGGTAACAGTTTCCTTGCTATATATTTTTAGCCTCTGTCTGCATTCAAGGCCCAAAGCCAATACCATATATTTCAGGATTGCATTGTCATACCGGCTTCTGTAAAGGTTTGGTTTTGCTGCGTAACAAACTATTCCAAAACATAGTGGCCTAACACTGTACTTATTGATTATTGCTCACATGTTCATAGGTTGACTGGGGTTTGGCTGGTAGCCTGGGCTGGCTTGGTGACTCTGCTTCTCACTGCAGATGGGTGGGTCTGCTTGGGTGGCTCTGCTCCATGTGGTTCATGTCTCCCATAGACCAGAGGGACTGCCAGGGCACGTTCTTCTCATCAAAACGGTAGAGGTGCAAGAAGGCAAGTGGAAATATGTGATGCTTCTTACATCCTAGACTTGGAACTGGCATGCTATCATTTCTGCCCACATGCTGCTGACCAAAGCAAGTCCCATGCGCAAGCCCAAAGCCAAAGGGCCCCTGTGACGAAGCCATGAGACAAGAGCATGGATGCAGGGAGGGGTAAAGAATTGAGGACAATACTTCAATCTGACATCCCCTCTGGCATAAAAATAGGAATTTCTTCTATGTATGGTCATAACTTTAAAAATGTATCTTCCCAGAACATCTGTGTCATTGTTTTTTGTTTCTTTCTATCTCCAATTAGATTAAGTTCCAGAAGGGCAGGGGTCATATCAGCATTGTGCCTCCAGAGCCCAGACAATGCCTGGTACGTAGCGGATGCTCAATAAATAGTTTTGGAAATAGCAAATGACTAGATAAATGAATGAGTCCTTCCCTAATGGGCAACTTGCCAAGTTAGATCTATAGAAACCAGGAATTAAGTGCTGATTTGGAACTTTGTCTGGATATTTAATTTGAACCTTCAAGATTTTCATCAGTATGTCCTCTTAGGAAAATAAAAGCTCACATTTGCCTTTGAACTTCATGGGACCAATCTGATCCCATGTGGAATTCCACAGCTTAGCATGTGGAAGTTACCATAAATCAAAAAAGAGTAATAAAAGAAAAAAAAATGGAACCAAAAGGAAAATGTTGAGAGGAAAGAATTGATGAAATACCTGTGTGGGTTTTCATGCTATTTTCTCTCTGTTTCTCAAGCTTCCTTTAAAGGAGGATGAGTGAGAGAATTCTAAGTAGCTGTCTCATGGGTGCCCAGCCTGTCGCTGTTTTGTAATCAGAGCCAAGAATCAACTGGGGAGGAGGATAGGGTGTAATCAAACCTCCATGTGAGATCTTGTTGGCAGTCTGTGTGACAAGGGCGGTGAACCACATGGGAGAGTCTGATATCTGTTGAACCTGTTCACACCATCCTTGCATCTGTGCTCACAACCTGGCTGTTGCTTCAAATAATAGCACTAATATTTCTCCCCTTCATAACCTACTCTTCTTGGCTCCACTCTTTTGGAATTTTATTGTTACAGATTGTAGCAGTGCCTGGGGCTGAAAGGAGAGAGAAAGATTTAAATACCACCTGACTTCAAAATCGTTCAAGAATCAGAGAATGCCTCAACCAAGCCGTCTCTATTTTTCAATATAAGCTCTTTGCTTTAGTTGTCTCAGGGTGCTGCTCATGCTGTGCCCTTACCGGTCTGCCCTTTCCTTCCACGTTCCACGGGCCTCTCCCCATCCAGCCTTCACATGGGGAAACTTCACAAAGAACACAGGCAAAGCGGTGTTCCTAACGTGGGCTCAGACCCCAGCTCTGCTTCTTACTAGCTGTGTCACTTGGATGGGTTAGTTAACCTCTCTGTAAACTGGGAAGGGTATTGTGGGGTTTAAACATGACATACACGAAGTTGGACAATTAAGTTTACGAACTCACCCTAGAGAAAGTGCTGCATAGCTCATTGCTGAATATCACTATGGTCACCTTTGAAGTCCTCCCCTTGGGAAGCTATGCACTGACGCCAGTGCTTAGTCCACCCTTCAAAGCAATTTTGGAACTCTTTTTCTGGAATGGCCATCAGGGATGTTGTCGTATTACCCTTGATGTCCTGAATGTCATCAAACTGTCTTCCTTTCAATATTTCCTTTATCTTTGGGTAAAGAAAGAAGTCTTTGGGGGCCAGATCAGGTGACTAGGGAGGGTGTTCTAATACAGTTATTTGTTTACTGGCTAAAAACTCCCTCACAGACAGTGCTGTGTGAGCTGGTGCATTGTTGTGATGCGAGAGCCATGAATTGTTGGCGAAAAGTTCAGGTCATCTAACTTTTTCACGCAGCCTTTTCAGCACTTCCAAGTGGTAAACTTGGTTAACTGTTTGTCCAGTTGGCACAAATTCATAATTAATAATCCTTCTGATATCAAAAAAGTTAGCAACATTGTTGCAACAAGTTCTCAAACTTAATTGTCAGACCTTCGTATATAACATATATAACATAGAAAGTTCTCAGTGAACAACTTTTAAAAAAAGAGACCCATTCAAAGGTTTTACCTTTACCTTCCTGAAACTCCTGAAGCAGAATTTGCCATCTTTGTAGTCTTCTGTTATTCCATGGATTTCTTCTTGCCCATCCCACCAGATTAAATTTCCTATGAGTAGGAATCATTAATTATATTTCTTTTGTATCTCTTATAGTACTCGGTGTATGGTAGATGTTGATTGATTATATAATGCAACAGGATTCAATCTCTGTTTTACAAACCAACCTGTTTTAAATGTTGTATACCAGGTTCTGTTTTGTGTAAAGTTTCCAGGTGTTTGAGGATTCAGGATAGAGTTTCAAAGGTCTCCTTTAGGATGCTTTACATTGACATGTGACATCAGGGTTAAAAAACATTTAAGGAGCCTGGGGTTCTGACCCTTAGAGTTTGTTTATTCGACACATTTTTATTTAGGTCCTACCGTATGCCAGGCTGGCTGTTCCATGTGCTGATTTGATGAACAAGAGGAAAAAAAAATTAAAAAGGCAAAACCCACTCTGACTGCATGGAGCTTAAATTCTAGTGGTTTTTGGTATTGGGAGATAACATAACATTTCTTGGGCTTTTATTGAGAGGGAAGCACAGAGAGATTGAGTTTGCTAAAGAAAAAGACATCACACAATGTGATACATAGATGATGTATTACAGAATTGTACACTTGAAACCTATGTAACTTTACTAACCATTGTCACCCCAATAAACTTTAATTAAAAAGAAGAAAAGAAAAGAAAAGAAAGACCTCAAATCTAGGTTTATTGGACCAAAAAGCCTTTTGGTCTTTTCACCATATTATACTGTCCTTCCAAGGACAGTAATAGAGAAGTAATGGAAGGGGAGTACAGGAGGCAAAGGATAGATGAAATATAAAACCTTGAGTGCACTGTTGGTGGGAATGTAAAACGGTGCAGCTGCTGTGGAAAACGGTGGTCCCTCAAAAAACATAAACATAAAATCAGCATACGATTCAGCAATTCCACTTCTGGATATCTACCCAAACGAATTGAAAGCAGGGACTTGAACAGATATTGGTACACAAATGTTCATAGCAACATTATTCACAACAGCCAAAAGGCAGAAGCAAATCAAATGTCCATCAACAGATGAATGGATAAACGAAATGTGGCGTATATATTCAATGAAATATTATTCAGCCTTAAAAAGGAAGAAAATTCTGACACATGCTACACCATAGATGAACCTTGAAAACATCATACTGAATGAAATAAGCCAGTCACAAAAAGACAAATACTGTGTGATTCCACTTATATGAGGCACTTAGAATAGTCAAATTCATAGAGACAGAAAATAGAGTGGTGGTTGCCAGGGGCTACGGATACAGGAGTATGGGGAGAAAGGAATGGGGAGTTAGTATTTGACGGGCACAGGGTTTGAGCTGGGGAAGATGTAAAAGGTTCTGGAGATGGGTGGTGGTGGTGGTTGCACAACAATGTGAAATGTACTTAATGCCACTGAACTGTACACTTAAAATGGTTCAGATAGTAAATTTCAAGCTATGTGCATGTTACCACAGTTAAAAAAAAAAAAGAAAGAAAGAAAAGGAAAAAGAAAACCCTAAAGAAGTGCCCTGGGAGATGTGTCCTTTAGACTTAGGAATTATGGGAGTAGTAGTTTGCCCTGTTCTTGTCCCTGTGCATGGGCTGTGCAGAGGTCATGTACAAACCAAGGGTTACAAACCTGAGAAGATTCAGTTTGAACCCTGGTGGTGGGTGACACGCAATGTGAAGGAATTCTTTGCCTCATGGCCTATGCCCATTCACAAAAAGAAATCGTTCTCTTTTCCCTCTTGGATTTCACTGCAGGACCGGCAGACTCTTAAGCTCCATGGTGTAACTGTTCAGGAGTGGTGAGGTGGGGCAGGTGGTGGGGGCGGGGGGACGTTGATGAGAAGCTGTGACTCTAAGGCAGTGACCTTTTTCTGCAACAGTGCAGACATGCTCATTTGCTACCCAAAGTGGAAGCAGAGCACTCCCACAGGTTGTCATGACCCTGCTTAGGATAAGGCCCGTCAGCGAGAAAACAAGCAGATGTGCTGAGGGAGGAGACAAGGTTTCTGCTGGGCCCTCGACCTTCCCTGGGGCTCCGCACAGGGGGTCTGGGACCTAGCGGCCTCTCAGGCAGTCCCAGAAACCTCAGCTTCAAAGGCTACTGGAGTTCGAATTGCCTCAGTTTTCCCTCAAGATAAGATGGGTTTTGTGGGGTTTAGAATTAGGTGATTGGGATGAACTGACCCCTTGAAATATACGACCAGGGCTGAGTTTTGAACGAACTGCTTGTCCCATAGAAGAAGTGGCCTTCACTTGGGCTCCTGAGAAAGTCAATGTACAGTCTCTGCTTCTGTGGGCACCAATTTGCAGATCTCACCCTCTAGGACTGAAGAGTGTTCTTGACAACAGATTGACATCCTCAGGGAATAAGATATTTACACTGCCGCAGCAGCTTGTCCCAGGTTGATGCATATTTTATTTAACCAACACTTCCCCCGCACTCCCTAAGTGCTTTACAAATGTTTTACATTTTATAATCTTCCTAAAAGCCTCATGAGGTTTCTCTCCTATTGTATAGTTGGGGAAACTGAGGCACAGAGAGGGTAAGTAACTTGCGGAAGGTGACCCAGCTTGTAAGAGGTGGAGCCAGGCAATCTATTGTGTCAAATCTGTTCTCCTAACCAACACACTCTACTGCCCTTCCACATGGGCTACCAGGTATAACAAGGAGCAAAGACTTGGAAAATCCAGCAAAAGTCCTTCAGTGACTGTCTCCAAGAGCTGCAGCTTTTGGTGTCATCTGACATGTGGCTTTACAAAAGCAGCCACACCTTGAGCACTGAAGGCTCACTTTTCTGAGGCTCAATATACTCTAAGTTCTCCTTCTGAGAAAAAGGGGGCCAGCACATTCTAATTGGGTCACTCCTTGGAGGAGCAAGTACCTAAGCATCTTGGAGCTGGGGGATTGTATCTGCAGGGATGCACAGCGTGGAGACTAGCACAGACCCAAAACACCATCCCCCAGAGGGCAATTACATGATTAATGTTCCTTAAAGGGATTAACTGTTGAAAGGGATTCCTTGATTTCTTACAGGAGCCTAATGCTATGATGTAAAGAACACAAGTTTTGGACAGGCGGGCCCAGCTATGTGACCTTGCGTAAGTCACTTTATCTCTCCAAGCCTAGTTTCCTTGTTATAGGACGGAGCTGATAATATCTTCTCATAGAATGTTTACAGACTGAATGAGATAATATACTTGTATGTCTGATCTGAAGATCAGGCCATCAACTGGGAGAGGATGTACAATATGCGGATTGGGAATCTGGAGATGAGCTCTGGGATGGGAACATTCCAGTAAGAGCAGTAGATCAGCCCCTTAGCTGGGTGTTACAGCTGAAAGGTCAGGGACTGTGGAGCCAGCCACTTCTGGGTTCAGCTCCCAGCTCTGTCACTCACTAGCTGTGTGACCTTAGAAAATCACCTAAACTTTCCAAATGTACCTTTCTCATTAATAAAATTGGTATATTAACACATGTCTCTTAGAACTGTCAAAATTTAATGAAATAATCAATGTAGAGGGTGTTAACAATGCTAGTGTCCACCCCTTGTCCCCCCCTCCCCGAGTTTATAGCTTCACCTGTAAAACAGCAGTAATAATATCTATCTGCAAAGATTTCAAGCAGAAGGACACCAATCCCAGTGTTCACTGTACCTATCATGGTTATTATTTTTAACCATAAACCTTGTTGAATCATTTATAATTGCAGAAGGAGGGAAGTGGACCACAGTGACTAGACCTCATCAGAGAGTCACTCTAATAACCAAACAATGGGGGAATTTCTCCAGTTTCCTTTTTGTGGATGATTTCTATGTCTCTGGCATATGCTTAAGCTTTGTATTGGGACTTGGGAGCCCCAGATTTTGAGGAGGACAGAGCCAAGGAAGTCTCTCTTCCCTTCTCTCCCATCTTTCTCTTTATTACATCACTTCTTGACAACTTCCTCCAATTTTAACCCAACCACAGGGCACTTTTGTTCCATTAATTCAGGGATCTCTAGGGGGTCCATGAATGGGCTTACAACGGGGTGCGTGGACCCCTGAAGCTGTTTTACATTTCTCCAGTTAGAGGGTCCACAGCATTCATAAAGCTCTGTGACCTTCCTTTGCCCACAGAGGTCAAGAAACGCTGCCCTGAAAGAAGATGGATGCAGAAATGCTACTCCACTTGGGACCCAAACACAATTTATTCCTGCAAAAGGACAGGAGGCAAATTTCATTGGAAATTTTCCCACTTTCATGAACACAGAAGTTGTAGCAGTAAAAAAAAAAAAAGATCTAAATCTTTTGTGCAGTTTCTTTCTCCCAAGTATTTATTTTTACTCCTTGGGGAGGAAGTCCTGTGTTTTGGGCCCACCGGACCCCCATCTCTGGACCTTCCCACAGAGCAGATAAACTTGCCTTTTCTAGAAGATCTTTGTCCTTAAAACCTTTAACTCAGTGATGAATGTTGTCATTAAAAGTCCACTGCCAAGCAGAAGCCCTCCTGGACTCTGAGTTATTGAGTCTCTCTGCCTCTTTGAGATGGTTACTGGTTAGGTGGCTCTGGGTGACCCCATGAGCTTCCCTCACTACTGCAAACAGCCTTGCCCAACACGCACCAGCTCCAGATGCCAGAAATCAGCTCCAGATGCCAGAAATTTAAGGATATTTCTTCTTATTAAGCTTCTAGAGGGTCCTAATTTGTGGCTTTTAAAGTAATTTGGCCCCCAGTAAGCACCGTAGACTGATTGGCTCTCTTTGGAATTTGTTTCCCATAAATCCAGCTCAGCTTAGGTGAACCTCTACTTGGACTAGAAAGAGAATTTGTGTAGCTATGCTGGACTGTAGGCACTAAATTGGGCCATATTGTCACTTTTCTTTGGTAATATAAACAAGCCCACAGACTGCTCAGCTCTTGTCAGTGACTGTAATCGGTCAAGGCTGCTTGCTGAGCTATAACTCAGAAGGAAAAATTCTGATAACTTAGTCTGAGCTTCACCTTTCATGAGCCATCAGTTCATACATCACCCATGACATGAAAAGGGCCTCGTTCCCACAGAGTTAGTCCCAGAAGGGGTTCCCTGGTGTTAAGTTCTTAAAAATAGCATCTGTGCTTAGGACATTAGTCTCCAAAATTTTACACAAGTACCAATGATTCCTCAGGGCTCCTTCTGTTTGTTTAGGCCAGAGTGACTATTCAGGAAACTAATGTTTTACAGGTCAATATTTTATTGTTCGATCCAGCCTACAATATGTACCATACCTTGAACATGGGTCAGTAGGGGTTCTGAGGGTATAGGTTCACCTGCTTGTCATTTAGAACATTAACCATTCAACACATATTTATCGAACATTTATTCTGTGCTGGGCATGGTATCAGACTGGAGCTAAAATGAAGAGGACGGGCAAAGCTTTTGGTCTTCTGAAGCTTATGTTTATATGGAGAAGATAGACCAAGTAAACCAATAAAATAATTATACAAGGTGTGATCAAAAAACTATAGTGAATGTTTAAATTAAAAAAATTTTATTACAGTAAAAGGCTTATTGCCATTAATCCCCCTCAAAATACTCCCTCTCACTTTGAGAACACTTATCCCATCGTTATTGCCACCTTCTGCAGCGTTTCTGGAAGTCCTCTTTCGTGAGTGTCTTTAGTTGCACTGTCATGGATGTCTTGATGTCCTGAATCATTTTGACTTTGGGGAAGAGCCAGAAGTCGCTCCGTGCCAGATCCGGGGAATAAGGTGGATGAGGACACGCTGTAATGTTTTTAATGGACAGAAATTGCCATAAACCACAAGAGATGTGTGATCAGAGCATTGTCATGATGGAGGATGATTTACAGCACACTTTAAAACACACCTTCTCTCACCAGTAGCTCATACTGACTGACTACACGGAACAAGTTGAAAGTTGTCACACACTGTTACTAAGGTTCATCATGTTCTTCCTGTGTTGAAGATCCCTACCTTTCTGTTGGATGGCACTCAGCAGCAGCATTCACTATATTTTGTGATCACAACAGAAAGTCTCCACGTCACACATTGTTTTTGGTATGGAAAGTTTTGTCAAATAAAAACATTACGGTGTGTCCTCATCTGCCTTATTCACTGGATCTGGCACCGTGTGACTTCTGGTTCTTCCCCAAAGTCAAAATGGCCATGAAAAATGAACGTTTTGAATTGATTTCAGGACATCCAGGCAGCCACTACAGTGCAACTAACGACACTCATGAAAGAGGACTTCCAGAACTGCTTCAGAAAGTGGCAAGAGCAATGGCATAAGTGTATTTGAAGGGAGGGGGAGTATTTTGAGGAGTATTCATGGCACTGTGTCTTTTACCATAATAATTTTTTTAAATTTAAACATTCACTGTAGTTTTTTATCACACCTCATAGATAGATGGTAGGACTATGAAGAAACTAGCAAGGATGATGTAAAAAAAAATAATGAAAGTGGCGATGGTCATGCAAGGTGTCTTACACAAGACATTTCAGCTGAGCCTGAAGGATAAAAAGGGGCCAGTGAGGCCAGAGGGGAGAAGTGAGCCAGCCAAGGCCTGTTCCTCATTTTATATCGCTGGACAAAAATTGCTATGGCTTCTTCATCTACCAGATTGTTAGAGACCTGAACTTTTTTCTCACTTAAAATATTACTTGAAACTAGCTAGTTGTGATGTTTGGAGATTCAAAGCATTATCATGAGTAACTGAGCAGTTTTAGAGAAGAACCCTCCCACAGAATCCCTGCTGGGGCGGGGGGCTGTTGTTCTGTCCACAGGAAGAGTGGACCCAGATCACACCCCCCCTGGGAGAACACTGAGAATGAACTTTGTTGATCCACACAATCCCAGTGGAGAAATTATTTCCTGGTTGTAAATTAGTCACCAGGGGGAGTTGGTTTTTTTTTTCCCAGAGGTCAGGCATGCTATTTAGTACCATGATTCCCACCTTAGGAAGAATGGGGACGCCCTAATGTCATTTGTTAGAGTCCATGATTACCTCATCCTCTGAAAGTTCTAGGAAGTTTGTGCTTGTTTTAAACATTTACCTGGATATGAAATTCATTTCACTTTGAGAAATTGACGAAATGCCAGGTGGTACAAAACTGTTGCTAGGAATTGAATAATAATACAGGGGTCTGCTCAGGACCCTAATAGCAGGAAAGAAGAACTAGTCTCTTAAGATGCTTAGCTTAGGAAGGGAGGCAATCTGATTATCTGAAACAAGGCAAGCTCTGAAGAAAAAAGAAGTATGAGGTTTACATTTGAATATCTGGGTAAAACGGTGGGTGATTTGCTTTACCTTTGAGAAATACAGACAGTTCTTGGGCTTACCACCGCTGCACATGAATATCTCCCAGAGCTGCTGCTCTTCAGTGATGGTGATGGTTACACTGGAGTCCCCATTCCTGCCTCCATGGACCTAGAGATGCTGAGGTTTCCCCTCCCAGTCCTTCTTGAAATTGGTCACGTTTCTGGGGAGATGCTCAGTGAAATTGTTCACTTACTCACTGTTCTGGGCTGAATTGTGTCACCTAAAAAGATGTTGAAGTTTTGGATGAAAAAGGGGGTTCTACGGAATGTCACCTCACAGGGTGATGGGTCATAAATTCCTAACTGGGCAGGTCATGGTGGGGAGTCATGCCCCAGGCCTATAACTTCTTTAGAGAAAGACTTTTAAGCCAGCCCTGTCTATTGTTCCTGTACACCTAGGTTAACACACCTTTGAAATGCCAGAAGCAATACTCCTTGAAGGCATAATCATCCTCAGAAGAGTGCGTATCTTGTTAACGCTCCTGTAATCCAATCCCCACCTTGCTTTATTCTGTCTCATTTAGTCTTCCTTAAATTCCGTCCTTGTTCCAAATACATAAAAGTAACTACAAACTGTCATTTTCTGGAGCCTTTTAGATCTTGCTCCCTTGGTAATGGTCATCAGTTTGGGCTCAAATAAACTGTTACAAAAATTCTCCAGAGGTTTGGCCGTTCCTTGTGTCGATAAAGTCCTAATTCCCAATACCTGGGAATGTGACCTTATTTGAAAATAAGGTCTCTGCACATGATCAAGTTAAGATAAAGTCACTAGGTTAGGCCTTAATCCAATGTGACTGTGTCCTTTTAAAAAGGGGATATTTGGACAGAGAGACAGATGTGCAAAGAGGGAAGACAATGTGAAGACACAGAGAGAATGCCATCTACAAGCCAAGGAATGCCTGAGGCTCCGAGAAGCTAGCAGGAAGCATGGAACAGATTCTCCCTCACAGCCCTCAGAAGGAACCAACACTGCTGACACCTAAATTTTGGAGTTCAGGCTTCAGAGCTCTGAAAAAATAAATTGCTGTTTATATTAGCCATCACTGTGTTAAGGCAGTCCTAGGAAACTAATTTACTCATCATGAATTTTCTCAGTAAATGTAATGTAAATTCATACATAGTACAAGAAGCTTTTTAGACCGGCGTTTATCTTGGATTCAGAGAGGACTAGAACTCAAACGTCTTTGTCATCGTAATCATTATCACTATTCTGTTAGGTGCTTTACTTCCATTATTTCAGTTACTTCTTTAAAAGGTAGGTATCAATATATCCATTTTACAGGGGAGTAAACTGAGATCATCCATCTGATTTATGATGGGGCTTGGGTTTTAACTACTATACTAAGGGGCCTTTGAAGGACTGGGAGCAATTAGTGAGACTAAAATACACTTCCTTATGGGTAAAGGAGTCTGAGGGGGTTGGCCTAGGAATTTACCCACCAAAAATAAGGTCACATTTTTGGGAAAATATGCTCTGAGTTTCATATAACTGACTAGCTAATGAATCGTTGAAACATATTCATTGGTTAGTTGTAGTTTGTTTATATTGCCTGAGTCATTAAGGTGAAGTATTATATTACTTATAACAATTATCCAGAATTTAAAAAAATATGCAGAGGTGTGCTATATTTTTTGCTAAAT
Organism: Hipposideros armiger; assembly: GCF_001890085.2. Lineage (NCBI taxonomy): Eukaryota > Metazoa > Chordata > Mammalia > Chiroptera > Hipposideridae > Hipposideros > Hipposideros armiger. The sequence goes on along the minus strand of NW_017732148.1, from coordinate 376,551 downwards.
AATGTCAGGAGATTTAAAATATATTTCCCCCTGCTGGATGAAGTGCAGTGTTGATGGGGCTACTTGATTACAGATTAGCAGGATAGGGACTATTTTGGAGGGTGTGAGAAAAGCTTTGTTTTACTACAGGCACTGTCTTTTACAAATTACAAATAGGGATGAAAAGAATGATAGTTCCTAAGAAATCAAATAATCATACTTTTTGGGTTGATGAAGATGGCTCTCTCTACTCCCTTTTCTCCGCATAAACATTTTATTCAGAATGTAGAAATATAATCATGATAAATAAATGTTCAGAATAAGTTTTAAAAAAACTTTAAAAACCTTATTACTAGAACTATTTGAAAAAATTTTACTCATAAAGTTGTTGTATACAGTGATTAGTTATAAAAGTTACTTAGTAGATAATCAAGAGAATGATTTTCTCATTTTCTTGTCAACATGTTTTCTGAGATACTGTATTAGTCAGATCTTAATGGCATGCAAGTTCCAAAGCTTTATCAAACTGGCTTAAAAAGTGGGGTGGAGGGTATTGGGATTAATAAAGCCACCTAATTGAAAAGTCAAGTGCAATCTCTATTACTTGGTAAAGATAGCTGTATGAACCTAGAGCATAACCAGTCTCACCTAGTGCTAATAAAAATGTAGTGTGAATGTAAATCTAAATGTCATTGTTCTCTATACATTACCTTTGGATTCTAAGAATTCAAAACAACCCAATGGCAGCTTAAAATTGGACTATCAATTTTGTATAATTTTTTCATTACCGTAAATGTGTTGGTTGTTTTTGGATGACTGAATAGTAATTTTTAAATTAGAAAAAATGTTTTACTAGTTTATAAAGGTTATTTTATCTTTAAAAGTTAAGAAGAATGGGAAATGGGTACAAAGTTAACTGAACAACTCTAGCACTTCAAATAAAATATCTGTGATATCCCCAGATAGTACTTGACCCTCACCAAGTACCTGAAAATGGCCGCCTTTAATGGGATTGTATTTGATTTGCACAGTTATTTGAAGGCAGTTTGCTGGCATGTTGGATTTTTGTAGCTAGGAGAATGCCTCTTCTCTCTGTCTTACCTTCTAGACTAATGAATGTTCCATTAAGATGGTATGAGTTTTACATGTATGTCTCTATACTCTGGGGGAGGCCTAACTTTCATGCAGCAGATTGAAAGATGAGGAGGTATGAGTTAATAGGTAGAACTTGTTGTCTGATGAGGGAGAAATACCTTTCTCAAGTAAAGATATTTTTCTGGTTTTAGAATCACGGAACTTGAGAGATCTAAACACTACAGACTCTATGTTGTAAATATTTTGCTCAAGGCTGATAAAAAGTTTACTAGTTAGTGGAACACAGCAGGATGACATGGAAAGAGCACAGGAATAACAGTCTGGGTTCTAGTCCACATTCTGCCATCATCTTGAAGGCTTTTCTAGGAGAATGATGAAGCCATTGGCCGGTGCAGAAAGTATAGCAGTTAGAGCAAGAGAGAATCGTGCCGTCCCACATCCATAATAGAGATGCGCAAGTAGCTACTTGAGGGTGAGTTGTGCTTCCATGACCATCATGGCACTGAGAGTCCATCAGTCCCTTTAAAGTGGTAGTAACAAGACTCTCTCACTCCTATATTATGCTCAGCCAAGTGGTAACCAGAGGAAAGCTGCCTGGATCACAGAGTGTTACCACTGCCTTAATAATTACTCTGGACAAATAAATGTCCATTCAGAATGTCTGTGATGGGTTTCAGTATCAGATTATTCAGATCACTTAGGTTTTGTTGGGGACTCTGATCTTCTGAGTGAGCCTTTCTGAATAGAAACCACATGGTATCTTCCAATAATCTGGTCTCAGTAGGGCTAAGACAAAAATAATTGTTTTGCATCTTCCTGGTGATGAGGACAGGATTGAGAGTCTAAATTTCTTTTTTCCCAGGAAGCTCAACCATGCTTAGGAAATCTGTGCAGACCTATACATATACGCTAAAAAACAAAAAACAAAAAACAAAAAAAAAAAGTCACCCATCTTCATTTGCTATCAAGCATTCAAGTCCCCAGTGAAAATAGTAAAGTTGTGAGAAATAATTCGCAAATCTACCATTTGAGCCACCTTCAAAGTCCAGCAAATGTATCCTTTCATATTTGTTTCCAGCCTCAGAAATTCCTCAAATTTGGCAAATATCATGCTGATGAGATGGGATAGTAAACTCTTACAGGAGAAGTGGCACATTCTACTGCAATGTGGTTCCCCAGATTTCTCAACCAGCTGTCTATCGGCACACTCTGGCCTAAGGAAGTCCTGCACATTTTTGTGGAGTCAACGATGACTAACACTGTAAAAGGTCAAGGTGGATTGACAGAGCAAAGAAAGAAATGTCAAAGTCTTCAACAGGATGCAGGGAATATGATTATTCAGATAGTAATCATATAATACAATCATATAATGAGAGGCATATGCAAAGACTAAGAATGTAACTGCTCATTGACAAGATCACACAAATCTCTCTTATATTTTCTCTCCAGACTGTTCAGTAAGGTGGTGATCACGGTTGTATCTTGTATGTGTGTGTGTTTGGTTGTTGTTCTTTTTTCTATTCTTGCTTTGTGATCCTGTTACATTTCTACAGGGTGCTCAGTAAACACACTACCAGCATGGCAGGAGAGTATACATTTACAGACAGAAGCCAGGAATTTGAGCACTGAGGACCACTGATTAGCTGTGTAACTTCGGCCGAGTCATTTCACTATCCCTGCAAAATGAGGGTGATAGTATCAAACACCGCATGTGGTGATTGTATCAAACGACATTATGTATAAGAAAGTCCTTTGTAAACGGAAAGCACTGAACAAATACTACTTGCTACTACTGGTCAACTTGGCAATGGAAAATGATTCTGTGCACTTCACTCCCACTATATTTCTCAGTCCCTCCTTTGGCATGAGTAACCTCTAGTAGCCACTGCAAGGTGTGCCCAAGCATGGGACTAATCTCAGCATCACCTACCATAGAAACAGTAGGAAAGCACTCAGGCACTCAAGGACACATTTGTAGTAACATTTCTGGGCTTCATATTAAGTTGGAAACTCACATCAAAAGGCCTAGCTTGATCAAAATGTTTTTTCTCTCTCTTCTCAGTGCCTAAAAAGGATCATATAGTCCTAATTAGGCCTAGAGAGGCCAACAAAAAAAACCAAACATGTTTCTAAGAGTTTTGGACTTATGAACTGAAAACTGTAGGCTACTGTATATTTTAATATCTTCAGAGAGACAATTAAGATTACTTTAGTTATGGTTTTGGAAAACAGTCTGGGCAGCATTCAACTGAACATATAGCTTTTCTCTGTCAAAAACCAAACTGAAATGACATTTTTGGAATCGAGTCACTCTGTTAAAAGCAACCAACCATCTGAAAACACTCAATGAATTGGAAAAAAGTTGTACAAAGTTTTGTGATCCTCAGGAGAGGAACAAAAGTTTGGAAGAAAGTTTAGCTGCCAAACTGCAGGAACATACAATTCACAAAGAAGGGAGTTGAATGGCCTACAGTGTGTGAAAAAATGTGCACTCTCACTAAACAAAGATATGTCAGTTCAAAGAACAACAAAATGCCATTGACAGAGATAAAACCGGGCACTTTTGTACCCAGCGGGTGAGAATGTAAATTGGTACAATCGTTTTTAGGTTGCAATTTGGCAAGATCTAAAATAAAATTTTAAATTCATAACTGCTTCAAGAAATTTGTTCTAAGACCTTTATCATTGATTTAGAAAAATTATGAATGAAAGTGTTTACAGTTTCCTTATTCATAATAAGGAAAATTGGAAACACTTAAATGTTTGATGATAGGAGAATGGTTCAATACATTGGGGTATAGCCATCTGTATGGACTGCATGCTTGTGTGTCCCCCAAATTCATACGTTGAAACTCTAACTCCCAATAGGATGGTATCTGGAGATGAGGTCTTTGGGAGTGAATTAAGTCATGAAAGTAGAGCCCCCATGATGGGATTAGAACCCTTATAAGATCAGGTGAGAAAACAAGAAGAAGACAGCAGTCTGAAAGACAGGAAGAAGACCTTCACTAAAACCCAACCATACTTGTATCCTGATCTTGGACATCCAGCCTCCAGAACTGTGATAAATAAAGATCTGTTGTTTAAGCCACCCAGCCTAGGGTATTCTGTTATAACAGCCCAAATGGACTAAGACACCATTCACATATAAAATATTATGCAGTCTTTAAATTTTATTATTTTGAAATGTACTTAATAACATGGGGAATCTTGTTCTGTAATGTTAATTAAAATAAAGGAGGATGCCGGCCGTTCAGAAGCCAGCGACTGATCTGCCTCGCCAGAGAAGAGAGCAATGATGGTGCCAACTTGGGCCAGTGAAGCAACATCCTCCACAACTAGATTGAAGAACAAAANAGCAACTTGTCTGTTCCCCTTCCCCCAATTCCCCAGCACTGTTCCCATCCCCCCAATTCCCCAATAAAAAAATCTTTAAGAAAAAAAATAATAAAATAAATAAATAAAATAAAGGAGGATGCAAAACTGCATGCAGTATGTAATGCCTGTCCAGGAAATCTATGTATAGAAAAAGGGCAAAAGGGAATATAATTAAATGTTAATAATAATTACCACTGTTAGATGAGGATATGCACAGTTTCTATTTTTTTCTTTATATATTTTTGTATTTTTCAAATTATATATAATTAACACATATGTATTATTATTTTAACAACCAATAAAAATTATGTTAAAAAGAGTAAATATTTGGTGTCTTCTTAACGTTTTCAGCTGAGGTAGCTAGACCTGAAAATGGAGGCCCCACCTGCCCAGCAAGGAAGGCTAGCCTGACCCCTGTCTGCTTATTTTTCTGAGAAGGATTCCAGCTAGAGCAGATACGTCATCAAAGTGAACACGCAGAACTTTTAGTTCTGTCAACTATCAAAATCCTATTGATTAAGTATGACAAGAATTAAAAAGGAAGGGTAAAAAAGAAAAAAAATTCCCTTATAATATTTGTGTTCTTTTTCAGTTTTTTTTCCCTCCCCTTCACTGTAAATTCTGTTAAGTGTTATTTTTACATCCTGCCCAATTGACAATCTGAAAACGAATATAAAGAGAGTGAGACATTTAGAACTTCCCCAACAAAGTTAATTAAATTAAAATTGCCCGGGAAAGGCATGACAGAGATTTCTTTGGCACTTTGTAAACAGTACCTTCATCAAACTCTCTTCAGTCTCTCTTTTTGAATTTGCCATCTCTTTCCTGCCAGGACCCTGAACTTTGAAACATTTTATGGGACAGTGGAGCTTCATTCTGTGTCATGACTCTCCATGAGAATATTCTGATGGTATGCATTTGACAGAGCCTACTTTTTATAATTATTATGGTTTGTAGATGAGTTTGCGAATATCTCACAGTGTGATAATGGTCAGCCTATAATAATGGATCTTAACAACTGTGTTTCACAAAACACTGGTGTGTCAAAACAGAGGTTTGCGGGCCGGCCGAGGGGCTCATTGGTTAAGAGTTGGCTTGGGATCACGAGCTCTGAGCAACAGGGCCTCCAGTTCGGATCCCACATGGCCCAGTGACAGCTAAAATGGTGAACAGCTCGACCTGGAGCTGGGCTGCCATGAGTCGCTGGTGACAAAGTAGGCTGCAGTGGGCAGCCAGCCTGAGTGGCCAGCAACTGGCGTGAGCTGCTGTGAGCCGCCGTGAGCGGCCGTCCAGAGGCCGGCGACTGATCTGCCTCACCGGGAAGAGTGCAATGATAATACTAACATGGGTCAGTGAAGCAACGTCCTCCACAACTAGACTGAAGAACAAAAGGACAGTAACTTGTCTGTTCCCCTCTTGGATTCCCCAACGATGTTCTCCAATAAAATCTTTAAAAAAAAACAAAAAAACTAAAAAAAAATTCCCAGAGGTTTGCAAGAGTAATTAATAATAATGAAGAACTGAGTTTTGTGCATTAAAAAATAAAATTAATAAGAGTAGACGTGTATTTTTTTTTAAAGATTTTTATTGGGGAATTGGGGTATGGGAACAGCGCTGGGGAAATGGGGGAAAGGGAACAATCAAGTTGCTGTCATTTTGTTCTTCAGTCTAGTTGCGGAGGACGTTGCTTCACTGGCCCAAGTTGGCACCATCATTGCGCTCTTCCCGGAGGGTGAGGCAGATCAGTCGCCGGCTTCTGGATGGCTGCTCACTGCGGCTGCTGGCCGCTCATGCTGGCTGCTGACTACACACGGTAGCCCATGGCAACTCACTGCCACAGGGGCTGCAGCCTACGCCGTCGCCGGCAACTCACAGCAGCCCAGGTCCAGGTTGAGCATCTTAGCTGTAGAGGGCAGTGTCACTGGCCCTCATATGTGGGATCCAAACTGGGGCCCTCTGGCATCCCAAGCCAGCTCTTAACTAATGTGCCACTCGGCCGGCCCAGATGTGTATATTTTTATGACATATGTGTAATATAAAGGACTGTTTTGCAAAAACAACAAAAAAAGAGTAGATGTGTTGCTCTTATAACTATGCCATTTTTACTCACAGATGTTCGTTCTAGTATGCTTTCTTGAGACATAGAGAAAGGAAATAGAGTTCCAGCAAATGCACTTGAAATTGCCTGTAATCTGCATGTATCCTTACCAACATGCCAATCCATAGGAATAATGACTCTGGGAATATGTCCCACATGTGATATCACCCATCTTATATATAGTGGCAGAGAATTGTTGAGTCACATAGCAATTCATTAGGGAATTCCTTTGACTCAGTAGCTCTACTTTGTCAGCTGATTTTTCTCATAACCCTGTGTAGTAAAAAATTACTAATATTTTACTAATATTTGAATTAATATTTCACTACTAAGTGCCTTAGATGCATTATCTTATTTAATTCTCATTACAATTCACATTGAACCAAATAAGAGATCACCAATAGGCTGAAAGAGAGATTTGCTTTGAAGCACACTGCATACTTTCACCGGAGCTCTGTCTTGGGTCTCTTGATAGAAATGTGAGCCGAGTAATACTCATAGCACTGCTTCCTGCTGAGGCTATGACTAATAGACCTAAAATGGTGACTAGGAAAAAAAAAGTTGAAATCTCTTCCTCTGGTCAAGTTCATTCAATTAAATTGCTAGCTCTTAAGGATAATGAGATGAATGAAACACATTTCTGCCCTCCAGAAATCTGAAACCTAGTTGGTAGAGAGAGATACAAACAAAAATAAGAGAACTGTAATAAAATGTGATTAAAATGGTAATAGGAGAATGCTTAAAATCTAAAGGGAAGACAGATGAGGGAGCAATTACATTGTTGAGAGGTAAGAGGGGTGTCATGAAAAATTATGTATGAAAGATGGCAGTTAAGCCTGACCTTGCAGGGTGTTTAGAAGATCAAGAGTGAAACTGGTAGAGAAAGAGGTGTTATAGGCAAAGGACCCAGCAGGGGTCTTCTCATTCTTGCTGAAGGCCTAGAGTCTCCAACTGTTTTTCAACACTACGTTTCTATGATCTGTCTAGATTTTTTAGTAGGTCCTCTTTGGGTCTAAGGGATTAAAATACCACTGGAAGAGAGGCATTGGGAAAAAGGCTGACCTAGAGTAAAAGTCAGCTCTTGATCTTGGTCTCTGCAGAGCCATGTACCAACTACCTGAGAAAAGCATCTAGAGGCCACTAAGTTTGAAATCTGACAGAAATGTATGGTCTAAGATGTGTACTACAATTCACAGTGTCTGCCTCTAACGTGGTTTTACAGATAACCTTGGAGACAACTAGCTATCAGAGATTCCTGTGGCCACATGGAAATATTAGGGAGACATTAAGAGGAGAATTTATAGAAGGAATTTATCAACTCAATACTATTACTCATAAGTATACTGTATATATATTATGTTAGACCAAGAAGAGGAAAGAGGATTTAGAAGATTGTCCAAGACGTCACAAAGATTCATAGAGTTTACTTGACTGAGAAAAGCAGAGCCGTTAAATCCAATTTCAGATTGGAGAGACTCCTGCAACTTCTTATCGTTGCTCCCAGACAGATGTGAATTCTTTCTTGCTAAGACCTAAAAACCTTATTCACCACTGTACTATGTCATCTTGTCTTAAACCTTAGACCTACTATTGTTTTTTGTTCTCCCAACGTAGTCAATAAAGACACCCTCAAGTCATACCAAAGAGACTAGTGAACTGGGCAAAGGGAAAACTCAATGAGGGTGGAAAAGAATATGGTACTTTTTATTTAGAACCCAAGATCAAGTGCCTGAATCAGCTTGGATTCAAAAAGTAACAGGATGTAATAACAAAAAAAGATACAACACTTAGGAGTAAACTTAAAAATAAATGTGCAGATTTTAGATGGAAAAAAAACCCTTTAAATTACTCTTGAAAGACACAAAAGTAGACTTGAACAAATGGAAAGACATTCCTGTTCTTGTTAGGATGACTCAGTATCATAAGTATTGTGGAGATATCATATCAGTTCTTCAGAGTGAATGTGATCCCAACAAAATACCAATAAGACTTTTACTGGTGCTAGGCAAGTTGATCCTGAAGTTCATACTTGGGAAAACACTGGGGGGAAAGGGCTACCTATCAGATATTATAACGCACTATAAAGTCTCTATAATTACAACAGTGTGATACTGGCACATGGATAGACAGATCAGCGGAATAGGATAGATAGTTGAGAAATAAACTCAAATATATGTGGAACTTTAGTACATCACAAAAGCATCTCCAATCATTGGGACAAAAAAAGTGGACTTCTTAATAAACGTCGTGAGGACCATTGTGTAGCCATATACAAGAATAAACTCCAGATGGATCAAGAATGAAACCTACCAGTGTTAGGAGAAAATGTGGGTGTCTTTCTCTATAACGTACATTATCAGGACATTCTTTCTAAATATAACTCAAAATCCAGATGCAACAAAAGAAAAGACTGATAACTGGAACTACCCAAAAAAATATATATTTGCATGGGAAATTTAAAAAATCATGACAAAGTCATAAGACAACTGGGAGAAAACATTTGAAACATTTATGACCATGGAAGGGCCAATCCTCCTAATACATAAAAAGTAACCAGATGTGAGAGGTGAGCCTGCTTCTTCAGCTTTTTCCTAGCTTATCATTAACCCCTCACCCCAGATTTTCTATAGAGGCTACAATAATTAGCTTGCTGTTGGGTTGGTCTGATTTAACATTTCATGGCCACTTTGTTGTTATTATTTGTTAAGTAGTACTTTCACTCCCTGGAACCTGCTTGATTTATAAGTGTTTTCCCAGATCACATTCTGTGCTGGGCTCTGCACCTGGTGTTTTCCTGGGGCCAGCAGAGATGACTAGTTTGCTGAGTTCTCATTTCACTGAGGGTTCCTAGTGAGATCCGCCTCTGTGTGGGCGGTAGGAGGCTCAGGGAAGGGGGTTGGATTGAAGGGATCCTTTAGCAGAGATTAATACACTTCAAAATATGCTTAGTTTACAGTCTTGGGGATTTCTAGGTTATTAGACAAAGAAGGCCCTTTATGGTGTCCCAATAGAGATGTATATGTTTTCAAAGGGGGGAAGGGGAGTAAAATAAATAAGTTTTAGGTTATAGGTATCTAAACCAAATCTTCATTTTCATCTTTGTTCCTTGAGGAATCATAACTGAATGCACATAGACTAAATGTCATTGTCATCAAATTCATTAAAGTGTCATGGATGCACAGCAGGAAGATAATGTTGTTCTGGAGTGACAGAATGTTCTGGAAGATTAAAGGAATGGTGCCCAAAATGCCCAACCCCACTCTCTTGTGATGCTGGGGACCAGCTTTAACCAGAGATTCATGTTCATATTAGCACAGATGACTGCATTTCCTGGAAGTGCATTCTTGTAGATCTTTGGTCTGGGCTAGATCTTTCTGAGCTAGATTGATCCACAGCTGACTTGCTAATACTGCTACAACAGAACTTCGCATTAGTAAAGGGCTTTCTGCTTTTCTAAAGCATTTCCACATCATTGATCATATTTGATCTTCACTTGGCCTTGAAAAAACAGAGCCGGGGCAAATATTACTGTCTCTATTTTGCAGGTGAGACAACTGGGGCTGAGAGAGGCTGAGAGACATGGAGAGACAGCCCGACAGAAGGCTCTGAATTAGGAATCAGAGCACCTGGGAAAGATTACAAACTGGTCATTCACCAGATATCTTTGCAAGTCCGTTACATAAAGGTTTGTGAATCTTCACTCCAGCTTCAATTAAACGAGGGGGTTGCACAAGATGGTCCATGAGGCCCCTCCCAGGGTTACTGTTTCAGGATTTTATCACTTGCCAGACTATACCAGGAATGAGTCAGTGGATGAGAAACAGCATACGGGCCTCTGAGCTGCAAAATTCTTCCCCTTTCTCTACCCCTCAGTGCAGAGCTAAACTCACTTGAGATGAGGGTGGACTTTTCCCTTCTGCAGACTATGGATGGAAGAAATAAGCTTTCCCACTTGATTACAGGAAATTTCTTAAGTTTATTTTATTTTCTTGTAATTGTCTCAATTCCTCCTATGTACTTTTTCATTAACATTTTGCAGCTTTATTGAAGTATAATTTACATGCTATAAAACTCACTCGTTGCAGGTATATAATTCAGTGTTTTTTAGTAAATTTATAGAGTTGTATAACAATCATCACAATCCAGGTTTAAAACTTCTTCACCTTGAAGAGTTCCTCTGTGCCTATCTACGAGTATATCGGTTTCCACTCCCTTTTCTAGCCCCAGCCCACTACTGATATGCTTTCTGTCTCTATAAATTAGCCTTTTCTGGCCTTTTCATATAAATGGAATCATACAATATGTAGTCTTTTCCACCTGGTTTATTTAACTCAGCATAATGTTTTCAAGGTTCATTCATGTTGTAATATGTATCAATACTGCATTCCCTTTTTCATAGCCAAATAATATTTCATTGTATCGGTGTACTGTGTTTTGTTTATCTGTTTATCCCTTGATGGATATTTGGGTTGTTTCCACATTTTATCTCTTATGAGTAATGCTGCTATGAACATTCATGTACAAATCTTTATGTAGACAAGTTTTTTATTTCTCTTGGGTAAATTCCTAGGAGTAGAAATGCAGGGTTGTTTTCTTAAGCTTTTTATGAAGTATTTGAATCTCTTTTAATCTTTATACTTGAATAAAAGATTCATAAAAAATATGTGGGCAAGTAAATGTGTAACCTGTTTTAATAAGTTTTTATTAAAAGCCTGGTAGCTTTTATAAAAGTGTAATCTGTTTTGAAGTTATAGAACCACACAGAGTAGTGGTTGTTATGGATGGAGGTGTGTCCTCCCAAAATTCCTATGTTGAAGTCCTAACTCCCACAATCTCAGAAACCTATTTGGAGATAGGACCTTTACAGAGATAATTAAGGTTAAATGAAGTCATAGGGTGGGGCTCTAAAATCCAATAGGAGTGATGCTCTTAGAAAAAGAAGTGACACTAGGGGTGCCTGTACACAGAGGAAAGACCATGTGAAGACACAGAAAGAAAGTAACCATGTGCAAGAAGAGAGGCCTCAGGTGAAAGCAACCTGCCCACACCTTGATCTTGGACTTCTAGTTTCCAGATCTGTGTGAAAACTAATTTCTGTTTTTTAAGCCACCAAGTCTGTGGCATTCTGTTGTGGCAGCCCTAGCAAACTAATATATAGTCCTATATTTTAAGAAATTTGCTTTTCAATTGTCATTGGCAGGGTGTTTCTATCATGCTAATCTCCTTCACACATCCTATTCTCTAGTAGAACTGCACACTGCTGTCCTTCATGCACCCCTTTCACAGCTGGCCTTTATCCTGGTCCCTTCATGTAAGGGGGCTCCTCCCTGCATGACTCAAGTTCATGGTCACATCTCCAGTTACTCCCCATGGCAGCCCAAAAGCCACCTTCTCCATGAACACCTCCTCTCATTTGGAAGTGATTCTCCTTGGAACTCTCCCATCCATTTCCCTCTGCATTTCTACAGCTCTGCCTACCCTGTATGTGAGCTACTGGGTCTGTTTTATCCCTTGTTCTTGACAAAGAGTGCCTGTGGTCAGGGAAAGATGGTGTTTGTTTATTGTCCTTCTAACCTCTGGCTCAGTGTTGACACAAAGTCAGAATTGTTTTAATTAATTAAAACCAATAATTCCAGTTATCAAAATATTTATGAAGTTTCAGAATTTTGTGAAGAACTATAAAATACTGGTTAGTGAAGTATGAGTGGAAAAAGTGTGGCTACAAATGTGAGAATAGCAGCATGCACACATTGGAAAGTCACTTCCCTGCTGCAAACCCAGGCTTCCTTACCCCTGAGTGAAAGGGTTGATCTAGGAAATGTCTGTTTTATGGTGAACATATTATACCCTATAGCTCTTGGTGAGTTCTGCAGGATTCTTCTCTTTAACTGCCTCCCTTGTTATGTGGCAGGCTGAAGAAGTTCAAGGTCTAAATTATGCTGCAACTCAATTAAAATGGGCTCAAAATGAATTTTGAATTTCTGTTTTCATGTAGAACTTTTCCAAATATGTGGAAGTTAAAAGTGCTAGTCATTGCCTTCTGGGGACCCAACGCCTAAAGAGGAAAAAAGGTATAGGAACCTACATCACTCCCCTTTTGACAAGTAACAGTTTTAAAGAAACACACACACACACACACACACACACACACACACAACCAGCCTGGAACTATAGAGCATGATTTTCAAATCAGACCCCACCAGGAGATTGGTTTGTGTGGGAATCACACTATAAAATAAAAGGCAAAAATTCCCCAAATGATAAGAAAAAAAGATCATGTGTGGTAAACAGCCCCAGAAGGGGCAAGTCCTTCTGTACAAGTGGCCTCTGACTTTTTTGGCCTGAATTTTCACTTTTCCCTCGGGTTTTTTTTTTTTTAACTTTTACTTTATTTTCCCTACTACACTCAGTCTCCAAGGATTTGTGGATCATTATTTCTTTAGGCTGAGGCACAAAAATTCTTTTCTTTTCCTTCCTTCACTCAGCAAATTTCTGAGAAAAAAACAACAACTAAGAGAAAGCAAGAGAGAAAAGAAAGGGTGAGGGAAGGAACTGGGCTGAGAATTCAGTATAAGGTCTCTGATTCCAAGATGATTAAATCCCTCAGCCAGAGTCCCGAGAAGATCACATATGAGACAGCTGGATTGTTCATATGGGCATAAGTTTAGAGAGGACTTTTTTTTTTTAATTGAGGAATTGGGGGGATGGGAACAGAGCTGGGGAATTGGGGGAAGGGGAACAGACAAGTTGCTGTCGTTTTGTTCTTCAGTCTAGTTGTGGAGGACGTTGCTTCACTGGCCCAAGTTGGCACCATCATTGCGCTCTTCCAGGGTGAGGCAGATCAGTCGCCGGCCTCTGGACGGCTGCTCACTGCGGCCGCTGGCTGCTCACGCTGGCTGCTGGCTGCTGGCTACACACGGTAGCCCATGGCAACCCACTGCAGCAGGGGCTGCAGCCTACGCCATCGGCAGCGACTCACGGCAGCCCAGCTCCAGGTTGAGCTGTTGTTCAGCATCTTAGCTGTAGAGGGCAGTGTCACTGGCCCTCATATGTGGGATCCTAACCGGGGCCCTCTGGCATCCCAAGCCAGTCCTTAACCATCGCGCCACTTGGCCGGCCCTAGAGAGGACTTTTCAAATTAATTACTACAGTAGAAGAAAAGAGAAGCCATCAGGAACAGGGTATCTCACTCTGACCAGGGCAAGACATCAATCATTTGATTTGTTGAATTCGTAAATAAACAGTGGTATTCATTGGAGATGGTAATGGAGTGACTCAGATTCCCCGGGGCAGATGAGAGGCCCAAGCAGGGCTGGAGCAGATTTCACCAATGGTCAGGAGGAAAGGGGTGTAGAGCTTTCCTCTCCACTCTCATCCTCTCCAGCTATTCACCAACCAGATGCATATATAGGAGGGAAATTGCAAGCTGCCCCTTTCCACAACCAACCCCCACTGTGGTTGCGGGCATTAGATGGTTGGGCTCTTCCCTGCATCACTCTGGTTCATGGTCACATCTCCAATTACTGTCCACAGCAACCCAAAAGCCACTTTCTCCATGAACTCCTCCTCCTATTTGGAAGCAATTCTCCTTGCAACTCCCCCGTCCATTTCTCTCTTCATTTCTGTGGCTCAGGAAAGAAGAGCTTGAACAGGCGGGAATCAGGGCTTCCCTGTCTTTATGTACCTCTCCACCAGCAACAGACTGGAGTCTGGCTTGCCATCAGAGTCCAGTCACCTAAGATATATTGAGACCACCTTGACTTAATTTCTACATGCCCTTGAATCAAGCCGTTCTCACAAAGCTGCCAACTTAGACGGTCTTGTCTTCCACTTTTATAATTAAATTTAATGAAACTGTTCTAATTAAATTTCTCACCACCTTACAGCCTGTGGTCTGGGAGCCAGATTTAATAAAATAATATGCTGCTGAGTGAAATTTGTGTTTCATTAGGTTGGTTTGTCTGTAGATGGTTCACTCTGAAACCTAATCAGGAGAGAGCTTTTTCCTTTCCTTCTTTCCTCATAAGCACCAACTATGTAGCTCCCTTTTTCAGCTCCTCCATATGTATTTCCAGCTCCAGCTCCCTGTTCAGCTCCCTCAGGGGAAATTTAAATGGAAGCCAAAGTAAGAAGTGAGGACGAGCAGAAGCAGTAAGGCCAGGAATGGAGGAGGCTAGCCCAAAAGACCTGAGACTATGAAAGGAGGAGGAGAGAGAAAGAAACCAGGGAGGGAGGACAAGGTTAGACGCAAAAGGAAGAGTTGAGAACTCCTCCGTCATCTTCTGGATTTTATGTTTAGTCTGTGTATCGTCTAGTAAGATTTTTCTGTTTGTTAATGGACAAGACCTTCCCCAGCTTCATAATCATTAGGGTGACACTGGGTTACACCCCAACCCCTAGAGCCAGGAGGGTGGGATTTATTGTCACGACAATTCATCACTTTCCTCTGTATGTTGGCCTCCTTCTCTCTTCCTTCATTTGACCTTTAGCTCAGTAGCTCCCGTGGGAAGAAACTTCACTTCTGATTGACCTTCCTTAGGTAATCCAGGAACAACAGCTCCTAAAGTCCACTGGCTACAGTGAGGAAAATGGCTTAGTTAGTATAAGAGGTTGTGGAAAATAAAGTGGGATGAGTAACACAGTACCAGATAATCAAAGCTGAGGATTGTCAGCTGTTAACCATACACAGAAGGGAGCCATGGTAAGTTCTAACCAGAGCGAGGTCACAATAAAATGATACTACTAAGGAAGCTCATTTTGGTAGGAGTATTTAGGGAAAAATAATTGGAAATCCATATGCAAAAAAAAAAAACAAACGAACCTTGACCCATACTTCTCATTATACAAAAAATTAACTCAAAATGGATCACAGACCTCAGTGTAAAACTTAAACTATAAAACTCCTAGAAGACATAGAAAAACAAAACTTTGTGACCTTGTGTTATGCAAAGATTTCTTAGCTATGACACCAAAAATAAGATCCAGGAAAGAAAAACATTGACTAATTAGACTTTGTCCAAATAAAAAAATTTCTGCTCTACAAAAGACACTGCTACGAGAATGAAAAGACAAGCCACAGATTTTGAGAAAATATTTGCAGAACATATATCTGACAAAAGATGTGTATCTATAATATATACAAATATATACAAAACTCAATAAAAAAAAAAAAACAAGCAACCCCCTCACCCAAAATGGGTAAAGGGTTTTAACAGATACTTCACCAAAGGACATATAGATAGATAGTAAATAAGCATGTATAAAAAAATGCTCACCATCATTAGTCACTAAAGAAGCGCAAATTAAAACTATAGTGGGAGGGCCGGCCGAGTGGCGCGATGGTTAAGAACTCGCTTGGGATGCCAGAGGGCCCCGGTTCGGATCCCACATATGAGGGCCAGTGACACTGCCCTCTACAGCTAAGATGCTGAACAACAGCTCAACCTGGAGCTGGGCTGCTGTGAGTCGCCGGCGACGGCGTGGGCTGCAGTCCCTGTGGCAGTGGGTTGCCATGGGCTACCGTGTGTAGCCAGCAGCCAGCGTGAGCGGCCAGCAGCCGCAGTGAGCGGCCGTCCAGAAGCCGGCGACTGATCTGCCTCGCCAGAGAAGAGCGCAATGATGGTGCCAACTTGGGCCAGTGAAGCAACATCCTCCACAACTAGACTGAAGAACAAAACGACAGCAACTTGTCTGTCCCCCTTCCCCCAATTCCCCAGCACTGTTCCCATCCCCCCAATTCACCAATAAAAAAAAATCTTTAAAAAAAAACAAAAAAAAACAAAACAAAACTATAGTGGGAAATTACTACACATCTATTCGAATGGCTAAAAAAAAATAAATCAAATAAAACTTAAAATACAAGTGCTAGTGAAGCTATGTAACAACTGGAGCTCTCATACATCTCTGGTGGAAAAGGAAAATGACACAGCCACTTTGGAGAACAGGTTGTGAGACATTAAGGCCTATTCTACAACCTCAGGAATAATGGTTGAGAAGTGAAAAATACAGGAGATACACTGAAGCAAAAATCAATGACTTATCAACTAGTTGATTGTTATTGACGATAAGAGAAAGGAATACTGGTTAAATTAAATGATTGTTCAGCAAATATCCACTCCCTTCCTTCATCTCTACTTCATGGGTGGAAAAGGGGAATAGACTCTCTTCCTTATTGACACTGGGCTTGGACTTGTGGCTGGTTCCATAATCGGTTTGGAATCTATAGATTTGATGCAGTCCCTATCAAAATTCTAGTGGCAGTTTTTCACAGAAATAGAAACACAGTTCCCAATTATGGAACCACGAAAGACCCTGAATAGCCAAAGCTAATAGGTATTAGTAAAAAAAAAAAAAAATGAAGAAGCGAAATGTGGAATGATAACAAATTATTCAAGAGGAAATTCTCTAAACAGAAACCTGAATCAGATTCAGATGAGGGAACTGAAGTTAGTGATAATGGAATCATATAGTAGAGAGGTAATGGTTAAAGCTATAAGACGCTGTTCATTTCTGAGGGCGAAGTGTAGACAGAGTAGCAAAAAGCCAAGGACGGGCCCTTGGGGTGGTCTAGTGAGGATGGGAGGGTTGAGAGGGAGTCTATGGAGGAGACAGAGAAAGAATGATTGAAGAGAGAGGAGGAGAGCTGGGGCCTTGTAGGGTCGTGTAATCCAAGGGAGGAGAGGGTTTTAAGGAGTGGAAGGTCAATAGTATCAATTGCAGTGGAGTGGTAAAAAAAGAATGAGACTGGGGGGAGAAACCTAGAATTTCTCTCAAAACGAAGTCATTGGTGAATTTAGAGTTGCTTTCTATCATGTGTAGAATTTTGATTAACATCAAATAGGAAATATCTAGAGATAGCTGAAACCATATAGAAATGAATAAACAAACTGTAGAGACAGTTCTCTCCATTTAAGGCACCAAACATAACTGAGAGTAAGCTTTAGCTTCTAAGGTCACTGTCAGGAAAATGTCATATGAAACTGGATGTGCGATAATCATTTTAGAAATAGAAAAAAATAGAAGCTATCACCTCCCTCAAATACTCTGTATTTTATCTTTTTTTTCATTCTTTTCCCTTTGAAAACAAAGAAAGCAGTTACAGAAAATACTAGCAGCAGAAAAAAACCCAAAAACATATATTTCCATCTAAGCCTAGTGTTTGGAAAGCAGAGGCCATCTGCCTAGGTTAACAACGTATTAATTCACAACAGCAATAGCCTTCATAAATAATCGCTGGATATCAAGAAGAGCCTTTGACATGAACTGGGCTTAGATGACAAGTTGATAGCGCAGAATAAAACTTATTAGTAAAACTGAACTTGGGGTCTCACTTTAAATGGGGATTATTTACTTGGCCAAATGTGGTAATTAACCAAAGAATGATTATGGAGTCTAAGGGATTCATTTATTTGATAGAGAGTAAGAAGCCAAGGTTCACTGAGCTTTGTGATAGATGCTAAAGAAGTGATAACAACACCCTGTGTTTGCAAGCAAGCTGATACCAAAACTGTCTTAGAGAGCAGCTAACTTCAGATATACAACCAGAACACTGTGAGAAAGGGTTCTGTTGAAACAACAGCAAGAAATTCTACAGCCTAATAAATACCATAGGGACAGAGGAGTTAGAAAGAGTGACAGTTTAAGGTTCAATTATAATGAAATTATTAGTAACTTAATGGTAACAGGGAAGGAAACAACACAGTAACTCCTTAGAAAGGATTGACCGAAAAATCCCAGGAGAGCGATATAACATGCCCATTTGTTTTTTGGGTTCTTATCGTTATAAATGATGGACTATCAAAGCAACAGCAAACCCATTAATCAACACTGTAAACAATTAAAATCTTTTTCCAGATCCGGGAAAGCATCAGAATGATCAAGACAGTGCCAAAAAAAAAAAAAAAAGGAACATAAATTTCAGCCAGTTCTTTGGATCTGGGAAGTGTTTAGGCTACCCAGCCAAGAAGCCAGAGAGCAACAAGTCTAAACTAAGCTGATAACAACTGATCATTAATTAGAACTGAAGCCAACTATCAGTCTAGAGAAATGTCTTGGCTATTCAGCTAAGAGCCAGAAAGCCAAAGGTCCAAGTTGGGTTCACGATAATTAATCACAAGCAAAGCCACTGCCCAGAAAAGCCTCTATTAATGAAGGGGTGCCTTTGAGAAGAAGCAGCCCCAAGAGGAGCTGGCAGGGACACTCCAGGGGGAAGAGAAGATAGGGGACCCTCTCCACTCTGCTCATAGGTTCAAACTAAGGCTGAAGCCCTAGAATTAAAAATCATGTGTAAAAAATTCTAGAGTTAAAAGACAAACAGCATCTGATAACTCATCTTCACTGCAGTGAATTTTTTTTTTCTTAACGAGATTCTGTTTTTTAAATACCATTAAAATAGGAGGAAGACACAGGTAGGAGAGAGCAAGGGAACAGGAACGGAGGTTGTTTAAATAAAAGGTGTCCAAAGGGAAATTAAATATTGACCGCACCAAAAGTCAGTCACCAAATGCAAATATGTAACAATGGCAGTATGTGACTGTAGGAAATGACTATGTAGGGGCAGTTTAGGGGAGATTTAAGAATTGAATGTCATTTATAAGGTCATGCTAACTGATATTCCAATTCATTTCTGCATGTATAGGAAAGCACTATTCCTTTCTAAGCAGGGAAGACTCAAGTGCCTTTTAATGCACACATTAATTTTCCTTATAATAATATATTTCATGGATTTTAGGCTGCACATTATTTTCACATTTTAATATCTCTGAAGTCATGAATGCATCTTACAATCAATGCCATGATCTAATTTCTTATTTTTACCAAAACAGTGACAGTTCTTGCAATTGATGCCATTTAGATATTATGTGGTTCACGAATAGCCAAGTGCAAAGCATGGTCCCCACGCAGCCGATGGGTGATGTGGCTGCCCATATGTCGCTTCCTGCCACAGAGAAGAACCTCAGCCCTTGCCCTATGGGTTCTGAAAGTCAGGAAGCTGGGGGCTTTCCCGAGGGCCACTGATGCACGCAGAGCTAAGCAGTTCCAAGAAAGGTTTGCATGTGTCTAAAACAGAGGGCACAGGAGCATTCTGTCTGTGCTCTGAGATCTTTGCATGCAATGCGATTTGTGAGCCTGCCTGGAGCACAGGTCTTTCTTGGGAAGATAAGGAAGATGTCAGGCTGCACTTGGACCCTTTCTGTACACTATATACCTACATCGTACTAAGGACTCATTAAGCCTCATAACAATACTACAGATGAGGAAATTGAGGCTCCCACAGGGTGAGTAATCTGCCGAAGGTCACACTAATAAGTGTGTAGGCCAGTATCTAAACAAAGGTTCATGTGGCTTCAGAGCCCATGCGCTTGACCATTACATCACCCTGACTCTACTAAGACAGTCTTTGGACAAGAAATAGTGTTGGTGATTTATAAGGACTGAGTAAGAGAGGAGGAGATAGAAGAGAATGGAGACACTTGACTTTAAGCAAGAGGAGTAAGTACAGTTAGGGAAGATGCTCAATCTTGGGCTTTGAGACTATTTATCATTGAGGGTTTTCATTCCATGAGTGTGAATGGTGGGACTGGTGGCTCTGAGCATACTGCTTCTATATCTTTGTATTCAGGCCTCAGGAACTTGAATGAGTAAGCCATTTAATCTCTGGGATTCAGATGGTATGTAATAAAACCTGCACCACTTTTCCATCATAAAAGATCTAAGTTTTATTCCTGGAAAAGTTTATTTAAATTCTCAGTGTTTTAAAGAAACAAAAAGTCATAGACACAGACAACAGTTTAGTGGTTACCAGAGGGTAAAGGGGGAGGGAGGTGGTAGAAGAGGGTAAACGGGGTCAAATATATGGTGATGGAAGGAGAACTGACTCTGGGTGGTGAACACACAATGTGATATATAGATGATGTATTTTAGAATGGTACACTTGAAACCTATGTTGTTTCGTTGACCATTGTCATC
>NW_017732148.1:322544-355963 GCF_001890085.2 Hipposideros armiger | reverse complement strand
GTGTGTGTGTGTGTGTGTGTGTGTGTGTGTTCAGAGATACATATCATTTTAAAAGCTATAAAACATAATTACTTGGCTAAGCTTTGAACATATGTGATATTTCACAAATACCACTCTGATATATCTAGGTCATGTTTATATATTTTAAGACACATTAGGGTAATTTCCATTGCGAGGAAAAATGTGTATTTCCCCCCAAAATTTATGTAAATGGTAATTTTGAATGCATAAGTACATTTTTGGTTAAGGAGAACATCATTGTCACTTAATATATTACTACAGATATACACAGATGTTGTTTATGTTTGTGTTTTATGTAAATTGCCTTTCAATGTAGAAGAAATGTATACATAAGGTTTAAACTTTCTATGTTTTACATATTTAGTTTGTATCATTTGTTTATATTTCCCAGAAAGCAAATACAGGAAAGCAATAGCAACCAGCATGGTGCACCGAGCTTTCTGATCAGTTTCAATTAAATGCTCTGAATTTGTTAACCTTTACAAATGCTGAGAATTTATAGGAGACAATTCAGGAGGAGCATGTCTTCTGCTTCACCCCATGTACCTGTTTCAGCAGTGAACTGCTCCCTCACTGTTCCCTGGATGCTGTCATTCCCACCACCCTTTATTTGGTTATGATACCTCTTCAGATCCAGTTTCCATCTAAGAACGTGTTTCCTGTGGCCTTGTCACATCTTACCTGTATTAGTTTCCTGTGGTTGCTGTAACAAATTACTACAAAACTGGTGGCTTAAAGCAAGAAAAATTGATTCTCTTATAGTTCTGGAGGCCAGAGATCTGAAATCAGTTTCACTGGGATGAACTGAGGTGTCAGCAAGGCCATGCTCCCTGTCCAGGCTCTAGGGGAGAGTCCTTTCCTTGCTTTTTCCAGCGTCTGGTGGCTGCCGGCCATTCTTGACTTGTGGCCACATCATTCCAATCTTTGCCTCCATGGTCACATTGCCTCTCTTTTTCTGTGTGTTTAATCTCCCGCTTTGCTTCTCTTTTATAAGAACCCTTGTGAACAGATTTGGTCCCACCCAGATAAACCAGGTTAATGTACCTATGTTATTATGATCTTTATCTGAGTCATATCTGCAAAGACCCTTTTTCCTTAAGATAATACTTACAGGTTCCAGGGATGGGGACCTAATATCTGTGTGTGTATGACCATTTTTCAGCCTACTGTACTAGTCATTCTTCCCACCCATCTCAAATCCCACATGAAGTAGGAAAATGGAAAAAGCTATGAACTGGGAACCAGAAGAGTTAAACTCTAGTTTTGATTTAGAACTAACTTGCTTTGTAACCTTGGGCACCTCCTTTCTCTGAACCTCAGCGTCTTTTATTGTATTGGGTCTTTGGAAAAGTCATGACGTATTTTGTCTGTTTTCCAAAGGTCATTTATTTACATAAAGAACAAAGATTAATCAATGATATGTTGCAGTTTTGTTCGATAACCTTTTGCCATCTTTCAGTGAGCTTCATAATTCCTCGTTCATACAAGGACCTGTCTTTATTTGTGAAAAACTGAACAAGGTGCTGATTTACAGCCTCATCTGAATTGAACATTATACCATGCAAGGAGTTTTGAAGAGAGTGAAACAAGTGGAAGTCTGATGGTGCAGGGTCAGGTGAGTATGGTGGGTGTGGTAACACATCCCACCCAAGTTCCAATAATTTTTGACGGGAGATCAAACTTGTGTGTAGTCTCGCGTTGTCGCGATGGAACACAACTCCTTTACGATTAACGAGCTCTGGACATTTCTGGATGATGGATTCATTCAAACTGTCCAATTGCCGACAGTACACATTCGAATTGATTGCTTGGTTCCTTGATAAAAGCTTGAAAAACACGACACCTTTAAAATCCCACTACACTTAAAGCATAACCTTCCTCTGATGAATATCTGCTTTTGATGTCGTTGGAGGATAATGATCACGTCCGGACCAAAGACTGTTTGCACACCACATTGTTGTAAACAATCCACTTCTCATTACCATTTATGAGTCTCTTCTAAAAAGAATCGTTTTCCTCACGTTTAATGAGCATATTGCAGATGTGTATACGTGCCTTCAAATGAACTTTTGAGTTCATGTGGAACCCAAATATCAAGCTTGCTTCCGTTTCCCAGCTTCTTCAGGTGGTCATGAATGCTTGAATGATGGATGTTCAATGTTTCTGCAATCTCTCGTGTTGTGTAACGTGGGTTTGACTCAATCAATGCCTTTGTTTTGTCATCATCGACCTTGGTGGGCCTCCCTGACCGAGGAGTGTCGTTGAGATCAAAATCACCAGCATGGAATTTCGTGAACCATTGTTGGCACTGACATTCTTGTAGAGCATTGTTACTGTAAACTTTATGCAACTTTTCACAAGCTTGACGCACGTTCTTCCCTTTATGGAAATAAAACAGTAAAATATGGCAAAAATGCACAGTTTGGTCTTCCATCTTCAACTTGTTGTAAAATCTCCAAATCTCAACCAAATCACTCAATTTTTTTTAGAATGAAGCTAGAAATGTCAGCTGTCAGATGACATAGCAATAACATAGATTCGAATGACTCTAGTACTTCCAAAAATGAACTAGTGCCATCTGTTGCAAACATGCATCATGACTTTTCTGAAGACCCAATAAAATACATGGGTTAGAGGCAAATGTGTCACTAGGGCTGCCTTGGCATTTTGAATGGGATAATTCTTTGTTGTGAAGGACTTTAAGACACTTAGCATGCCTGACCCTAATGTCAATAGGGATCCCAAGCAATATGATATCCCAACCCACATTTCTCAGTGTCCTGGGGACAGGTTGGGGAACAATATTGCCCCAGCTGAGAGCCACTGAAGTAAGACATCTCTAAGATCCCGTTTTAAAGAAAACATATTATTGGTGACATTTCACCTTGATTTAGAAGTAACGCATGTCATGCCAATTAAAAAATGTTGAAAAATTGTTTAAGTATGAACAAGAAAGAAAACCACTCAAGATAATTGCTGTAAGGATTTTGACATTATCCAGCCAGTCATTTTTTCATTCATTTCTATACGTTTTAAAACTCAGATAAGATCTTGCTATATATTCTGCTTCACAACTTGTTTGTTAGTCTAAACAATAAATTAGGCATTATCAATGTTCTTCTATATCATGAAATATTCTTCTGAGATGATTTTTAATGAAACTTACTATTTCATATGTGTCACTGATATAACGGTATGAGTCACAGCACTTGGATCCTGTGATTGCAATGCATCTTTTTTTTTTCTCTTGCATTTTGTACCACCATTTTGGCACTAGATCATATTGTGCTTTTTATTCTTCTTTTTTTCCCCTATAAATGTGTAAGATCAGAAAATCCTTGACAGCTGGTACTGAAAACACGTTAATTTGAATAAAAATCAACTAAATGTTGGAAGCAAATGAAGATCTTTAAACATCTCCTATCTAAATGGATGCCTTTCTCCCCACTCTGTTCTATCCTGGAGGTCAAGATGTCAACAATAATAGTAATGAACACTTACATAGCTTCTTTACATGACAGGCACATTCTAAGTGTTTGACATGTATCAATTCACTTAACCCTCACAATAATCACATTAGGTAGGTATCCTTAGACAAAAACTGAGGCACAGAGAGACTAAGTAATTTGCCCAAGGCCACACAGTAATAAGTGGCAGAGTCTGGATTCCAGCTCAGGTAGTGTGGCTCATGTATATTGATGTCTGTACTATTAACCACTGCACCACACAGACTCTTATAAGGGCAAAAAAAAGTGTGTGTGTGGGGGTGAGAAATTGGGAAGCCCTTGTAGCTAGGGACCTTCCCTCTATCTCTCAGGGCTCTAGGAGGAGAGTCAATCTGTATCATATGGGTGATGAGTTAAGCATTTGGTGCACTTTTCACTAGAATTTCTTTAGGGCTTCTTCTATATTTATTTAACTGGATTAGACAGGATCAATCAGCAAAGAGTGCTCTATATTTCTACTCTAGAGCAATATTTATTTGCGGGGAAAGGGAATGCATTTAGATTTGTTTTTCTAGTTAGTTATGAAGTCCTGTTGGGAGACCTGAGTTATTTGGGAACCTATTTCTGTTTTTTTCCCCTTTGAAACTTTAGCACCCTTAAAGATGAGCACCTTAGGTTGTCCAGCTGGCCAGCCCTTAGTCTAGCTCTTTCTAGAAGCTGGGGGTGGTGTTCCCTTAGCTGCCTCTGGCATCTGTTGAGGAGTGGGAATTCCCACTTTTCTCTCTCATCAGCTGTTGACTGATGTTAAGAGTGACGTTCTCCCACCTAGAGAAATGGATGGTGAGGCCAAATGTTATTTAAATGCCAATAAAATGCTTCAAAATAGGAATCATATTTTCAGAGTGCTATTCATGTTTTATTACATGTGTTGTTTAAATGTTATTCATGAATAATTATTCCTTCAGTGATGACATGGTTTTCTATCTAGAGAGACCACATTAAATAAACAGAAGAACAAAAGATCCCTAGCATCTCTTTTTGGTTCTTTCTCAGGATTTCCATGTCTCTGCTTACATTGTCCATCTGTTCTTGTGTATGTAGTCGATTTTATCCATTAGAGCCCTTAGCATATTAATCATAGTTGCTTTAAATTCCCAGTCATAATTCCAACATCCCTGCCATGTCTGGCTCTATTGCTTGCTCTGTCTCTTCAAATTGTGTTTGTTGCCTTTTGGTAGGTCTTATAATTTTTCCTTGATAGCTGGACATCAAGTAAAAGGAACTGCTGTAAATAGGCTTCAGTAATGTGGTGGTGATGTGGGGCAGTGAGAGGAAGAATTCCACGGTTGTATGATTAGGTCTCATTCTTTTAGTGAGTTTGTGCTCCTGAACTGTGAACTTCAGGCATGTTTCTCAGTTGTTTTTTTCTTTCTTTAGGTGGGGTAGGATGGCTAGAGTGGGCTGGAGTTGTGGATTTCCCTTCTTCCACTTGTATGGCTAGACCTCGCTACTAAAGTTAGGCATTTCCCTTCTTCAGGTCAATTAGGCTCTGATAATGCCCCAGCAGTCTAAAGAACAAAATAAACAAACAAACAAAACAGAAACAGGCTCATAGTTACAGCAAACCAACTGATGGTTGCCAGAGGGGAGGGATTGGGGATCTGGGTGAGAAAGTTGAAGAGATTAAAAAATACAAATTGAGAGAAAACCAAGATGGCGCAGTAGATAAACGCTATATTTACTTTCTCTCACAACCACATCAAAATTACAACTAATCTACAAAACAACTATTATAGAGAATTGCCTAAAATCAAGCTGAACTGAAGCCTTTCAGCTAAGGACATGCAGAAGAAGCCACCTCCAGGTTGGTAGGAGGGACAGAGAAATGGAACAGGCTGGTCCCACACCTGCGAGTGACCATTAAAGGTCGGAGGGCTATTTCTACTGTGGGGATCCCCCTACCCCCCAAAGGAGTGAGGGATCCCAGCCCCACCCCAGCCCAGGGTTCCAGTGACAGGGAGAGAAGTCACAATAATTTTTGGTTGTGAAAACCAGCAGATTGTGACTGAGATGGAGGGCTGCACTCACAAGTGCTCCTCTTAAAGGGACCATGCGTGGACTTACCCACCAATGGAATCACTGGCTCTGAGCTCCGGCTCTGGGGCAGCAGCTGAAAAGGTGGCAGGGACAAATGGTGGGGAATTGAGTTGTCTGGCTTGGGACTAGGGCTGGAGAGGAGGCTTTCTCCTGGACGGGGCGTTGGTGGAGGCCATTGTTTCTTTACTGAACCCTCCCCCTTCTCGGCGCTTGAACACAGGTGCTGCCATTTCTGAGTCTCCACTGTTAGTTCACCACACCCTGGCGATTTGAGACCTGGCCCTGCCCAACTTTCAGGCACACCAAGGTTGCTTTCAGTGGGTCTTTTTGTGCAGACCGCCTGCCTTGGCTGAAGTAGCAGACTTTCCTAGGGTCTCTTAGAGGTTCCTGGAACCCAGACAATCAGCATCTGGCTTGAGGATATCCTGTACCTCTGGCTGAGCAGCCCTAAGCCAGAATTAGCAGCAGCCGGCCTTGGTTTGTGACTTAGCATCTCAAGGCACTTCCAAGCACAGCACAGGCAGCAGCCATCTGCTGATTTCTTTCTGGCTCCTGCTGGGTGGCCACAGGTGGGGCACAAGCTGTGGCTGAAGTAGACCTACAGTGGATCCCCTCCAAGGTGGTCCTGGGCCTGGAGCCCCCAGTGGCCAGCTTCAAAATGAGCTGGAGCATTACCCAGCCATGTCCAAGTGTGACACACCCAAGGGGAGGATTGGGCAGACACCAGAGTCCTGTTGAGGCAGACCCTGCTCCATAGGATCAACCCCTGCACAACAACTCTTCCATTGTAGTCAAGATTACTTCTCACGACTATTGAGCCCAAGGGTCAGTCCCTCACACTGATGTGCAATTATCAACCAAGGCTCAATTACAAGAGGAGGGCACACATCACCCAAATAAAGGACACACCTGGAACATGTGGCTCAGGTGACCAGAAAGATTGCACCACTGAACCCCATAACACAGCTACTACATAAGGCCACTCTACTAAGACCAAAAGACATAGCAGCCCTACCTAATACATAGAAACAAATACAGGAAGGCAGCCAAAATGGGGAGACAAAGAAACATGTCCCAAATGAAAGAACAGAACAAAGTTCCAGAAAAGGAACTAAATGAAACAGAGATAAACAATATATCAGACACAGAGTTCCAAGCACTGGTTTGGAATGCTCAATCATCTCAGGGAGAACTTCAACAGAGAGCTAGGAAGCATAAAAATGGAGATGGAAACCATAGAAAAGAGCCAGTCAGAAATCAAGGATACAATAATGGAAATGAAGAATATATTCCAGGGAAGCAACTGTAGATTAGATGAAGCAGAGGATCCAGCCAGCGATGTAGAAGATAAAGTAGTAGAAAACATCCAACCAGAACAGCAAAAAGAAAAAAGAATCCAAAAAATTGAGGCGGGTTTAAGGGGCCTCTGGGATAATAGCAAGTGTACCAACATTCGCACTATAGGGGTACCAGAAGGAGAAGAGAGAGAGCAAGAAATTGAAATCCTATTTGAAGAAATATTGATGGAAAACTTTCCTAACCTGGTGAAGGAAATGGACATACAAGCCCAGAAGCCCAGAGAGTCCCAAACAAGATGAACCCAAAGAGGCCAACACCAAGACACATCATAATTACAATGCCAAAGGTTAAATACAAAGAGAGAATCTTAATAGCAGCAAGAGAAAAGCAGTTAGTTACCTCCAAGGGCGCCCCCACAAGACTGGCAGCTGATTTCTCAACAGAAACTTTGCAGGCAAGAAGGGAGTGGCAGGAAATATTCCAAGTGATGAAAAGCAACGACATACAACCAAGATTGCTCTACCCAGCAAGGCTGTAATTTAGAATTGAAGGACAGATAAGGAGCTTCCCAGACAAGAAAGAGCTGAAGGAGTTCATCAGTATTACAAGGAATCTTAGAGGGACTTCTTTAAGATAAGAAAGGGGTTAAGGATGGGTGAAAGGGGAAGGCATTAAGAAGTACAAGTTGGTTGTTACACAGTAGTCATGGGGATGTAGGGTATAGCATAAGGAATATAGTCAATAATATTGTAATAACTAGGTATAGTGCCAGATAGGTACTAGATCTAGCAGGGTGATAGATGGGAATGGGGTTGGGGGCTGAGTGAAAAAGGTGAAGGCATTAAGAAATACAAATTGATAGTTAATACAGTACAAGGAATATAATCAACAATGTTGTAAAGATCACGTAAGGTGCCAGATGGGCACTGGACTTATCAGGGGGATCACATCATAGACTGTGTAGATGTCTGACCAATGCACTATACACCTGATGCTGAAGTAGAATAATATTGAAGGTCAACTATAACTAAATATATAGGTATATATAGTCACGGTGTATGGAGTACAACATAGGGAAGATAGTTGATGGTAGTGTAACAGCTATATAAGATGTCAGAGGGATAGTAGCTTGGGGGTGGGTTATCATTTTATGAGGGGTTTAAATGTCTAGCTATTACATTGCTTTGTACACCTGAAACTAATAAAAAATTTAAAAAAAAAGAAAAAAGAGACAAGAAATGCAAACTGATAGTTACAAAATAGTCATGGGGATATAAAGTACAGCATAGAGAATATAATCAATAATGTTGCAACAACTAAGTATAGTGCCAAGTGGGTGCTAGACTAATTGGGGGATCACTGTATAAATTATATAAATGTCTAACCACTATTCTATATAGTGGTATATACCTGAAACTAATATAAAATAACATTGAATGCCAACTGTAACTGAAAATAATAAAATAATAATAATAATAATAATAATAATAATAATAAATAATAAAAGTACCTCAGCAGGTTAGGCTCTAGTTAACTAGTTTCCCCTGAGGGCAGGCCTTGTTAGGAAGGACAGAGTACTCTGGCCTATTTCAAAAGGTTCCTTTTCTCCTCTTCCTGCCAGAAGGCTGAGGGTATTTTTCTCCGATATTTACTGTGGGAATCTGGTTGATCTCCTAGAGGTACATCTCACAATATGTGGGGGTGCCCTATGACTGGGCATCCCTGGACTGGGTAACTCTCAGCAGCTGTCAATCACAGTTCCGGTTTTCCGAGCCCCGCCCTGGTTCCCACACTGGTTTCGGCTCAATAGTCTCTGCCCTGTTTATCCACAGCTCCCTGTGTTCGCCAGTCTGTCCGTCAGTCTCTGACGCAGCGTTTGCCCCATGTCCTTCCCTATCTATGGATCCACGAAGAATTGTTGATTTTTCCGTCTGTTCAGCTTTTTATTTGTTGTTACAACAGAGTGGCGACTTCCAAGCTCCTTACATGTGGAACTGGAAACGGGAAGTCTCCGCAGAAACAAAAGCAACATCTCAAGTTCTGCCCTCACGGAGCGAGCTTCCTCGTGGAAACGCTAGACGATAACCAAACAAACATAGGCTAGAATCTCAGGTGGCGATGGCTATTCGGAAGGGAAACAAGGTGGCAGCAAGAGCACTGAGGTTGGGTGAGGAGGGAGGAGGGTGGCTAATAGGACAGGATGACCAGGTGACATGTGCGCAAAGCCTGGGATGAAGGCTCAAGCCACACAAACCTCTAAGGAAGAGTTAGTTAGTTACAGTCTGTGGGAACCTCATGAGCTTAACACGATGGAGAAAGCCAAGGTGACTAGAAAAGAATGGGCTAGGCCAAGAGGGTCAGAGATGAGTCAGGAGCCAGATCACACAGGACCGGAACGTGTTAAAAACAGGACAGGAAGACAACGATGGATTTTGAGTCAGGAAGAGGTGTGACTTGGTTTTCGTTTTACGCACTTGTTTGTAATGCCATGTGGAGGAGAACGAAGGTAGCAGAAGCTGGGAGTCTGGCCGGGAGCCACTGCAGCCGTGCAGGAGGGGGGTGATGGTGCTTTCACTGGGGGTCAGTGGAAGCTGGGAGGAACGGTCCGATTCTGAATATAATTCTACAAGTAAATTTGATGGATTGGTTGTGGTGTGTGGGAGAAGGAAAGAAATCAAAGAAGGCCTCTAGTTTTTCACCCCATGGGAATAGGTACAGGTGGGGGTAGGATGCCAAAACAAAATCACATATTAAATTTGGTTTGCCTATTAGAAGTCTAAGTAAAATGTTGAAAATCATTTGGATATATCAGTCAGGGGGAGACCTTCATGCTACAGATTTGATTTAGGGCTACAGATCTAATTTGGGGCATATAAACCCATGAAATAAACATAATCATCTGGAGCTGTGCTTTCTAATATAGTAGCTACTAGTTACCATATGTAGCTACTGAGCACTTGAAATATAGCTAGTGGGACTAAGGAAATGAATTTTATTTAATGTTAATTAATTTAAATTTAAATATAAAAACTGACACTTGATTCTGTTATTGGAAAACTTTTAAGTATTTAACTTAAACTATTTAAGTATGTTTGGAATAGCTTAGGAATCGTTTACAACTGTAAATGTTATAAAATCAGGCATTTCCTAGGAAATGAAAACCAGGCTTTTCCTATGAAAATGTAGCTTCTGAATTAAGATATATTATTATATAAGTGTAAAATCTATACTGTATTTCAAAGGCTTGGTACAAAAATGTAAAATAATCCATTAATAGTTTTAATATTGATTCATGTTGAAATGATAATACTTTGGATGTGTTGACATAATAAATGTGTCATGAAAATTAATTTCACCTGTTTCTTTTTGCTGTTTAAAAAATGTGGTTAACAGAGACTAAAAATTACATATGTGTCTTACGTTATATTTATATTGAATAGTGCTTAGCTAGACTAGGGAGAATACAGTAAAAAAAATGTCTGAGGATTCAACCCTTGGGATACTGTACAATTTAGAGGTTTTGGAGAGAGGGCTAATCTTGTGAAGAAGCCTCAAAAGAAGCAGCCTCAGAGGGAGACCAACCAGGAGAGTGAGGTGTTCTAGAACCCAAATGAAAAAAAAAAAAAGATGAAGCAAGTGACTGTGTTAGAGGCTGTCGAGAGATTAGGTATCATGTAGCCTGAAAACTGGCCATTGGATTTAGCAACATGGAGAGTGTTAGTGAACTTGATGGTTTCTGTGTGTGTGTGTGTGTGTGTGTGTGTGTGTGTGTGTGTGTGTGTAGGGTGGCACAAAAGGGTGATTAGATGATAAAAACAAAATCAAGAAATTTACTTCGAGAAGTTTTGCCTTGCAGAAGAGCAGAATAACAGAGCTGTTGGGGAATGGAGGTTCAAGGGAAAGGATTTTTTATTCGATGGGAAATATATTTTTATAGTAGCTACTAGCTTTTTATTCTCTATTAAGCTTTTGATGTAAATAAATCATTTTGCAGATATCTATTCGACAGCAGGAAGATTCTAATTTTATTTAATTAGGGTTGAGGAATGCTAAGAATTGCAAATGAGTTCTTGTGTTTTGTTTGGCCCATGGAATCACTGTGAACAAAGAGGTCTAGGATTACCAAATCTGTTTTCAGAATTACTAAAATGGCTAACACAATGGATTTTCCACAGTTCCCTAAAATACAGAACTGTGACATCATTTATGTTGCAATAGAAGTGTGTGGAATTCTAGAACTTTGGAACAGAACACAGGTGCCAAACTTGTATTAAATTTTGATTGGTCATCATGTCTTATCTTAATTTCCATAGTACTTAGTATAGGTTTTGGCACATAATAACTGCTTAGTGAAATTGAATGAATGAGTGAAGACAATCTCAACATGCTGAAATTCTAAAGGGATTAATAATAGCCAAGAATTTACCAACAGATGGCACCATGCTGTTTCTTATATGAGCTTATATGGAGACCAGGTTATTCAACTGTTAATTCTTAATTTCAAGTGCTGGTTAGGGGGAAAAATAGAATCACCAGAAATATATTTTGCTACTTCTAAGTTTATAATTGAATTACCAAAGCATGTTCAGATGTATTTATTTATTACAAGTGTCTCTGTTGCTATGCTAAGCTAGGCCCTTTCCTTAGGTCAGCCCTTGAAAGAAAAGGAAATGAGGATGACTTATAGATAAGGGAAAGAGAAAATACCCACAGGTTACAATTACTAGAATGTTTGTGAACAATAAGAAGTCACGTTGTTAATTCATTCCCCCTAAAACATTAATATCTTTCAATGGCAGTAACACCAAGAATGTTTTGCATACATTTGAAGCACTGGCATGATGCTTTAAAGAACGGATGTTACCTTTTGCAGTTCTGGTGTGTTCGGACTGAAAGTGACAAGGAACACATACTGTGCTCTAAAACAAAACAAACCCCTAACCCCATATAGTCTGCACATCCAAAGTGTAAATTATTCACTTGAGTGCCATATGTAAAAAGTACTCCCACAGTGGCTCCCAATTACTTTTATTTTCCATAGAATTGGTTGTAATTGTTCTCATTTCCTATGTCCATTATGTCACCTGCAGTTCTGAGAAGTGAGTGGATGTGTTCTAAGCGCCGAGCCTGGCAGCTCTCGTGAGCGTGGAGTCCTGGTGACACACAGGACAGGTGGGACAGCAGTAATAACGCAAACAACCTCGCCGTGTTATTTACCTAAAGTTTGAGATGATATGCTGCTGCCACAGTTAATTTTTGGTCTCATTAAGAAGTTTCTATCTCGGGGTGACTGTTTGGCTCAGTTGGTTAGAGTGTGGTGCTAATAACACCAAGGTTGCCAGTTTGATTCCCGCATGGGCCATTGTAATCTGCATCCTCCTTATATGCCATTGTAGCATGAAAGCAATCTGTAACCAATGACCTTGGTTGTTCCCCAATAAAATTTTTTTTAAAAGCTCTATCTCAGATGTGGCTACATTCCTGCAGATAAATGTGGCTGGGCAAAGGTCAGAAGGTGGGTGCTCTCAAATTGACTGGGTCCTGCTACAGTGGAACAAGGTGGCAGATGCCCATAGCGCTCGGCACGCCCTATCTCGCTTTCCCTCTGTGAGCCTGCTGGCTAAAGTTTCAGGAGGGGCCAAGGAGGGCTCATCTGGGCCTCCACGGAAGACAAGTAAGATCTACCAGGTTCCTGTATATGTGATATGGCCAGTACCTTGCCAGGAGGGTTATCGCTGAGTTTCTTGAGAATAACACCACTATGGACTTTAAAATATATGTACATAAATTACTAAATGTTTAAACAACATGTCAGTTATTCTCTTTGTGTTTTCTTCTTTCTGCGCACATTCCTCAATCGCCTTTGTGAGTTTCTTCCACCCTTCGTTATTTGATGCTCATCTCAGGGCTTGTAACTGACACAGTTGCCTAAGCTGGAGGATGAAGATTCCAGACCTCTCCCAACCTCCCGACTCTTTTTTCCACCTTCTGAACTTCTCTTCTTGGATATTCCATTAGTATCTCAAATGAAGTAAGTGGGGGTAGAAAGCACCTCATTAGTCTCTCCCCAAACCACTGCCTTCTGCATTTACCTTGTGTGTGTATGCGTGAAAGGTTTTCAGCCTAATATTTTATACTTAAAAAAAAGCATGACTTATGTAAGTTATAAGGCATAATTATAAACTAGATATTCATGAAGCCTTCGCTGAACTTTGGAATTAGCACATTAACCAGTATTACTGCATCTGTGTAGAACTTCACTGTCCCAACTTCTTGACTTCTTCTTAATTAATAGTGTATTAATTTGATTCCTTCTTAATTAACAGTGTATTAATTTCCTGTTGCTGCTGTAACCATTACCACAAATTTAGAAGCTTAAAACAACATAACTTTATTATCTTAAATTTATGGAGATCAGAAGTGTAAAATTGGTCATCAGGGCTGCATTCCTTCCAGGCGCTCCAGGGGAAACGCTGTTCCCTTGCCTTTTTTAGCTGTTAGCGGCTGCCTGCGTTCCTTGGCTCATTGCCCCTGCCTCCATTTTTTTTCTCACTGCCAGCTCTCCAAGAAAGGATTCCAGTGCAAATTTTGCATGTGGTTACTGCTAAGGTTTTCTTTTTCTTTTCCCCTTGAAAATTTCCCCAGAATGCATGATCCCAGTAATGCATGATAATTGTGTTTCATGCACAATCTACTTGTTTTATATTGGAGGACTTTGCAGGGTGTTTAACACACCATGTAGGACATGGACTTGTACTTGGACATGGCTTTTTCTATGGCCTGGCTGTCATCCTAAATATACTTTCAAATATCTCCCTCAGCTTGGCCTAAATAATTTCTCTTGGAGTACTCAGAACCTCCCATCCAGTTTCTGTTTCTCTGACTCCATACCTTCCAATGTATGCATTCTCCACAGTATCACTAGGCTTAGTGGCTAGAGTGACCTTTTAAAAATGTAAATCTCATTGTGCCAATTCCCTGATAAACATCATCCAATGGCTCCCCATCAAAGTCTGAAAAAAATTAAAATTCATTAGTATGGTACACAAGTCTCTATCTCTCTCTTTCTCTCTAGCTTTTCATATTACACAAGTGTGAATGAAAGAAGAAATCTCCAAAGTGAATTTTAATATACTCAGTCTATTATACATACATACATACATATATATAATCAGTCTATTACTGAAAATAAAATTGTTTTTAATTGCAGAAAAAAATATGCAAGGATGCAAGCTTAACTCACTTGTGATTCTTGAAATCTGAGCTTTCTAATTAAAAAAAAATGAAGCTATGGAATGACACTCCTTCCAACACTAACACATTTAGACTGTCATTCAGGCTAAGGTATGCGTAATGTTCAGTGTGACGGGGCTGTTTGAGATGCCAAATCCTTTTTTATTTTTAATTTGTATTAAAATTCAGCTAACATACAATATTATATTAGTTTCAGGTGTACACCATAGTTATTCAACATTTATAGACCTAAAGAAGTGATCACCATTAGTCCAGCAACCACTTGACAGTGTACAATGCTATTACAATGTTATTGTCTATATTTCCTATGCTGTACGTTATATCCCCATGTCTTATTGTTTTATAGCTGGAAATTTGAACCTCTAATTCCCTCCCTTTTTTAATTTTTCAGTTACAGTTGACATTCATTATTATTTTATATTAATTTCAGGTGTACAGCATACTGGTTAGACAGTTATATAATTTAAAAAGTGATCCCCCTGGGACCGGCCGAGTGGCGCGATGGTTAAGAACTCGCTTGGGATGCCAGAGGGCCCCGGTTCGGATCCCACATATGAGGGCCAGTGACACTGCCCTCTACAGCTAAGATGCTGAACAACAGCTCAACCTGGGAGCTGGGCTGCCGTGAGTCGCCGGCGACGGCGTGGGCTGCAGTCCCTGTGGCAGTGGATTGCCATGGGCTACCGTGTGTGGCCAGCAGCCAGCGTGAGCGGCCAGCAGCCGCAGTGAGCGTGAGCGGCCAGCAGCCGCAGTGAGCGGCCGTCCAGAAGCCGGCGACTGATCTGCCTCGCCAGAGAAGAGCGCAATGATGGTGCCAACTTGGGCCAGTGGAGCAACATCCTCCACAACTAGACTGAAGAACTAAATGACAGCAACTTGTCTGTTCCCCTTCCCCAAATTCCCCAGCACTGTTCCCATCCCCCCAATTCCCCAATAAAAATCTTTAAAAAAAAAAAAGTGATCCCCCTGACTAGTTTAGTGCCCACCTGGCACTATACATAATTATTACTATATTATTGGCTATATTCCCTATACTTTACATCTGCATGACTATTTTGTAACTACCAATTTGTATGTCTTAATGCTTTCACCTTTTTCACCCTCTCTCCCAACCCCTTTCCATCTATCATCTCAATAAATATAGTACCCATCTGACACCGTACATAGTTATTATGATATTACTGACTATATTTCTTATGTTATACCCTACATACCAATGATTACTGTGTAACAACCAGTTTGTACTTCTTAATCTCTTCCCCTTTTTTACCCTCCCCCCCTCCCCTATAACCACCCTCCTGTCTGGCAACAATCAAAATATTTTCTGTGTCTATGAGTTTCTTTGTTTATTTTGTTCTTTAGATTCCACATATAAGTTAAACCACATTGCATCTGTCTTTCTCTGTCTGATATACTTTACTCAGCAAAATACCCTCCAGGTCTACCCATGCTGCTGCAGATGCCAAGAACCTATTCCCTTCCATGGCCAAGCAATATTCCATTGTATATATGTACCACCTCCTTATCCATTCATCCATCGATGGACACCCAGGCTGCCTGTACATCTTGGCCATTGTAAACAATGCTGCAATGAACATATGGATGCACATGTGCCCCGGAAGTAGCATTGGGTTTCTTTGGATAAATAACCAGAAGTAGGACTACTGGCTCCTTCTTTATCTCTTGTTATAGCCTTTGTGTTAAAGTCTATTTTGTCTGGTATAAGTATTCCTACCCCAGCTTGTTTGTTTGTTTGTTTCCACATTTTTCATGAAATATCTTTTTCCCATCACTTTATTTTCAGTCTCCGTGTGTCTTTCAATCTGAAGTCTCTTGTAGGCAGCATATGTAAGGGTCTTGTTTTCTTATCCATTCAGCTACCCTATCTTTTGATTGGAGCATTTAATCCATTTACATTAAAAGTAATTGTTTATATTATAGATATGTAGCTATTGCTGTTTTCTTATTCATAATTTTGATCTTTTTTTTTCCATCTTAAAGAAGCCCCTCTTAGATTCCTTGTAACTCTTTTGGTGGTGATGAACTCCTTTAGCTTTTTCTTGTCTGGGAAGCTCTTAATTCTGTCCTTCAA
The DNA here is from genome assembly GCF_001890085.2 of Hipposideros armiger. Lineage (NCBI taxonomy): Eukaryota > Metazoa > Chordata > Mammalia > Chiroptera > Hipposideridae > Hipposideros > Hipposideros armiger. The sequence goes on along the minus strand of NW_017732148.1, from coordinate 339,754 downwards.
TTTTAAATGATAGCCTTCCTTAGTAGAGTAGCCTTGGTTGTAGATCTTTGCTTTTCATCACTTTGAATTTTCCTGCCAATCCCTTCTTGCCTACAAAGTTTCTGTTGAGAAATCAGCTGCCAGTCTTATGGGAGCTCCCTTGTAGGTAACTAACTGCTTTTCTCTTGCTGCCTTTAAGATTCTCTCTTTGTATTTAACCTTTGGCACTGTAATTATGATGTATCTTGGTGTTGGTCTCTTTGGGTTCATCTTGTTTGGGACTCTCTGTGCTTCCTGTGCTAGTATGTCCATTTCCTTCACCAGGTTAGGGAAGTTTTCCATCACTATTTCTTCAAATAGATCTTAAATTCCTTGCTGTCTTTCTTCTTCTTCTGGTACCCCTATAATGTAAATGTTGATACACTTGATGTTGTCCCAGAGGCCCCTTAAACTATCCTCATTTTTTTGGATTCCTTTTTCTTTTTGCTATTCTGATTGGGTATTTTCTGCTACCTTATCTTCTAAGTTGCTGATTTGATCCTCTGCTTCAACTAATCTATGGTTGATTCCCTCTCATGTATTCTTCCTTTCAGTTATTGTATTCCTTATTTCTGACTGGTTCTTTTTTATCTCCATTTTTATGTTTCCTATCTCTTTGTTGAAGTTCTCCCTGAGATCATTGAGCATCTTTATAACCAGTGTTTTGAAATCGGCATCTGTTAGATGGCTTGTCTCCATTTTGTTTAGTTCTTTTTCTGGAGTTTTGTTCTGTTCTTTTATTTGGGACATGTTTCTTTGTATCGCCATTTTAGCTGCCTCCCTGTGTTTGTTTCTGTGTACTAGGTAAGGCTGCTATGCTTTCCAGTGTTAGTAGAGTGGCCTCATATAGTAGGTGTCCCGTGGGGCTTGGCGGCACAATCTCCCTGGTCACCAGAGTTGTGCATTTCAGATGTGTCCCTTGTGTGGGTTGTGTGTACCCTCCTGTTGTTGTTGAGCCTTGGTTGTTGTTTGTGAATCAATGGTAAGAACTGACCCTATGGCTGCTTGGTTGTGAGGACTGGCCATGACGACAATGGAGGAGCTGTGGTGCAAAGGCTGACCCTACAGAGCAGATTTCATTTTAATATAGTGAGATGCCTAATTGTTTAGCTTACTGCAAATCTGTCAGGTGACTCAAGAACTGTGTAGGGGCCTGGGATTCCCAAATAAAAGCTAATCAATATATTAAATCTCAAAGTGTTGGTCAAATTGAGTAAAAACAAAAGAAAGATAATCTATTTATTTAGGAAAAGGAATCAACTTGAATTTTTGTATGATAAATAAAACAACCAATTAATTAATATAACATGTTCCTATTGTTCTCAATGTACAGCAATCTCATAGTGAGTTGACCACTCGGGATAGATTTAGACTCTGGAATAGGTGAGAATATGAGTGAACAGTCAGTAGATTTGGCTATGTGGCCTTGGGCAAGTTACTTATATTTTGAGTCTTCTCATAGGGTCGAGGTGACCAGTAAACAAGGTAACATTATGGTGAGCACCTGCCATAATACCTAATACAAAGAAGGGACCTAAAAATGATTCAGAAACACCTCCCACACTCAAAAGTATAATATAAAACTGTCATTTTATGACCTTTATGATTTTTTCAACCTATGAGAATGACAACTCAATGCAAAGTCAATGTTTCATTTATTTAAAAAGTAACCACAAATTTATCTTGAATGAATCAAGAACCCCAGTGTTCACTAATTATCACCATTTTATATGAAGTTCCCCTCAACAGTGTTTCTTGTGTGAATAACTTATTTTTCCTTCTTATAATGAAACCTCCGAGGTCTAGCTACTTGTATACCATCAAGATGTTAGAATATTTCCATTTTCATTCATTTCACTTAAATTATTTTGTAATGTGAAAATGAATGATAGCCAGTGTAATTCTTGTGAGAAATTATATTTCACACATTGGTTCATTTAGTTAGAATTTTCTTTGGGGAATAAAAATAGTGTTATATAAAAATTATTTTTATCTAACCTCACACAAACTGCCATAAATGAATCTTGCAAATCCTACCCTCTGAATGACAATGCAAATCTTCCAGAAGGCAATTTTATAGTAAAATAGGGCTATCCCAGACCCACTCAGAATGAGTTGTGGACGGCTGAATGTTCCAGATAACTGATTTAAAATAGCAAAACAGTGAACATTTCAACTATTTGGATTAGAACATTTTCTGATTGTATAATACACTTATTTTATTTATTTATTTGTTTGTTTGTTTGTTTATTTATTTATTTAAGATTTTATTGGGGAATTGGGGGAAGGGGAACAGACAAGTTGCTGTCGTTTTGTTCTTCAGTCTAGTTGTGGAAGATGTTACTTCACTGGCCCAACCTGGCACCATCATTGCTCTCTTCCCGGGCAAGGCAGACCAGTTGCTGGCTTCTGGACTGCCGCTCATGCTGGCTGCTGGCTACACATGGTAGCCCATTGCAACCCACTGCAGCAGGGACTGCAGCCCACGCCATCGCCGGGAACTCACGGCAGCCCAGCTCCAGGTTGAACTGTTGTTCAGCATCTTAGCTGTAGAGGGCAGTGTTGCTGGTCCTCATATGTGGGATCTGAACCGGGGACCTCTGGCGTCCCAAGCCAGTTTTTAACCAACGCGCCACTCGGCCGGCCCCACTTATTTATTTTTCTAAATGGATCTTATATTGATTTTGACGTAAACTTTTCTTAATGACTTGTGATACATCCTTTGTGGTTTGGATGTTAAGGAATTGGATCTAGATCTTGGTAATTGAATTATTCCCTCCATGTCACTCCTGGGTTCACTTTTATTATAAATTTGCCAAAAGCACAAGACATGATAATTCCAATGACCTGTCACAGGACATTTTTCTGGCAGGAATACTATCCAGATCAGCAAAGATGGAGGTCCCAGTAGGTTGATCTTGCACCACCTTCTCCTCTTGCCATTCATGTAGAGTCTTCCATGACCTGACCTCTATTATCCAGTGTGCAACTGGGAAAGGAACTAGGAGGACTGGAGAGGAGGCATCAAGAACCTACAGCCCTTGTCTCCAACAGTTTCTATGAGGCAGTTGACTATATTTTGCAAATCTGGAAGGATGTCACTCAAAATGTCCAGGTCACATATTCATTGTTCAGTGCAGGTAGTGATAGCATTTTTCCTCTAAGTGTCAACAAGTAGAGAGGGTGAAAGGTAAAGTCAGCTAGTTTAAACTGGCCTTGATTGCTGCCATTGCTACATTATTTGCATTATAAACAGGAGAAGAGAGACAATTAAAATATCTAAATTTAAAAAGGAGTTGTAAGGCAGGAATTGGCAAACTATGGCTTATGACCAAATCCAGCCCACTCTCTGTTTTACATAGTCCACAACTAAGAATGGGTTTCACATTTTTACATAATTGAAAAAAATCAAAAGAATATTTTGTGACAAGTGAAAACTGCATGAAATTCAAATTCCAGTGTCCATAAGTAATGTTGTATTGGAACACAGCCATGTCCATTCATTTATGTTCATCTATGGCTGTTTTTGTGCTTCAACATCAGTTGCATAGTTACGACGAGACCATATGGTCTGCAAAGCTTAAAATATTTACTATCTGGTTTTTTTTTTACAGAAAATGTTTGCTGACCACTGGTCTAGAAGAATAAATTTTCTTTGTCTTCTGCACAGAAATTATTTTTTTGGACTGAGAATGAGAAAATAGGGCATTTCCATGCTTATAAAAGCCCACCCACTCTTATAAATAATGGTGACGAATCGTCCTAGAATCTCATGGTGGAAATAACAAGAATGTATGAGTACGTATGTGTTTATGTTCTACAGATACTAAGTATTTAAAATACCTAAGTGTACTTCAAGCTGACTGCCATATGTGATGATAATTGTGAACATAAATTATTCTTGTGAAAGGATAATATTTATTAAATTATGTCAATAACTTAATTAAACAATGTATCTCAATTTTTGTAACCTTCCTCCTAGCTAGCCAGGGGCATCCGTTTACCTCAGGGTGTTCAAAATTTGTTAAAAGAAAGAGAAAGAAAATGTCAATGCCCAGATTTAGACTGCCAATATAGAACTGTTTTTTAAGTCCACAGAGAGACAATGGTCTTGAAAATCTTGAGGATTTTCTGAATTCTTTAAGTTCTGCTTTACTTATTAAGAGCTATGCCTGTGTGACTTCAGGCTTACAATAAGTTGCTGCTAGGAAGAACCAGCAAATGAGGTTAGGGAAATCCCTGCCCCCTGGGAAAAAGGGAAAGCACATACCCTTTGGCCCCAGTGGAGTATAGGTAACAGAGGGGTACACATTTAAGAAGCAATTGGTGAGACAAGTATGTCCTGGTTACTCCTTACCAAGCTCTAGTCCCAGAGGAAGTAGAGAGATAGACGAGTGTCAGACACTTCAGAGTGAAGCCAAAGGCTGAGTGGAGTTTGCCTCTTTCTTTATTTGGGACTCCTGGGAGAGGTAGCCATGATGTGTCACCCTGTTCCAATGTGAGGAAGCCAGTTAAAATGGCAGCAAGGTGTGGACAGGCAGAGAGAGATTAGGTTAGCATTCTAGAGCCTCTCTTGGCTCTTGTGTGTTATACAAGGATCTAAAAGGTCCCTCATGTTGTGTGGAGAAAAGGACGATAGCTAATGGTGCTGGCTGGCAGGGTTGCCATGTTGAGGACGATTTACCCTATAGCCGAAGATCAGGGATAAACTGCTTAGGACAAGATAGACCAGAGGCAGGGGGAGGGGAAGGTAGTGATACCCACAGCACCGGTGAAAGCCAAGGTGGGGCTGGGAAAGGGAGGGTCATGGGCTCCTTCCAAGCCTAGAGGGTAAACTATGTGTTTGCCAACCATAGACCTATTCAGTGAACTCACCCCAGATACCAGGTCAGACCAGCATCCCTGTGACGGGTAACAGTGAGGATCTGGAGAGCAGCATGGGCATCCAGACCTCTCCTGCCCTCCGATGCTGAGGCAAGCTGCTTCTCCCCGCAACCCTTTTTACCCAGGGAGAGGAACAGAGGGCAAAACAGCCCAGATAAAGAGATGAACTTTGAACTAGCTGAATAAATAACTCACAGGAAGCAGTCTTAAACTAGAAGAGTCTGATACACCTTTAATTAACTGCTTTAATTCCATGCATGACTCCCACACATCCTTCCTCCACATGTATATCTAGCAAGGTCAGGACTCATGTATCAGTTGTGGAAGATAGGCAACTACCTCTTCTTAGAACATAAGAATGTTAATATGCTAAATATTTTGACTCTTTTGCTTTATGAAGTTTTGTTCTAAGCGGTGACTTTCAAATGTTTTGATCATGCTGCTCAGTAGATATATATGTGTGTGTGATATATATATATATATATATATAAATTATCCAGAGCACATATACTTAGACATACACCGGAAATAAAATGTCATGAAATCAAGCTTACCTTTACTGTGTGTGATGTACTCTATTCTGTATTTTATTCTGTCTTTTAAAAAATACCATTCATGTCCCAGCAAATTGATTTCATGACCCACCCAATGTGTTATGACCTACAGCTTGAAATATACTGTCCTAAAGGCCTAATGAGGTGACTAAAACATTTTATTCATGATATAGCTCCAGATGCTATGATTTCATATCATTCTATTTTAATAACTTTAACGCCCCACAGTTGCAGGCAGCAGTCATTTATTAAATCTGTCTCCATAATATTGATTGTTGTAATCAAGATGCTTTCAGTTATATGTGATCAAAACCCAACCCAAACTGGCTTAAGCCAAAAGTGAATGTATTATCTCATGTAACAGGGAAGATCAGGATGGTGCAAGCTTCAAGCACAGTTGGGTACAAAGACTCAAACATTTTAGGTCTCTCCTTTTGATTCAACTCTTGCCTGTGTGAATTGGCCTTATTCTCAAGCTATGCCTATGCTAGAAGACAGAGATCATGTCTTTGATGGCCCAAGCAACCTCTTCACCATCCATCATCTAAAAATAAGGGAAGTCCTCAAATCTCATGGGAAGACTCTGATTGGCCATGCTTGAGTCATGTGCACACCCCTGAACCAATCACAGAGCTCAAGGAGATAAGAAATTCTGATTGCATCACTAAGATCTCATTCCAATCCTTGGCCAAGAGTGAAGCACAATGGTTGACAGTCCTGCCAGGCCCATATGGAATGGGAGAAAGTGAGTACTATTATTAGAATAAGGGGGAGGAATTCTGCTCAGGCCAAAAGAAAAATCAAGAGAGATAGAGTAGATAGATATAGAAAAATAGGCCCTATGTGAGGGTGTAAATCACTCTCTTATCAATAAACTAAACTAAATTTAGCACCAGACTTCATGACATGTTATGGTTTCTTAGAAAGATAAGGGGGAGGGTGTGCGGGTAGTGAAGATTATTCCTTGGATTTCCTCTGCCTTCAAGAGAGCTAAGGTTGCCAAATAACTAAGTTCTAGATGGAAGAGGCAGAATGGCACATAAACTAAAGAGTTACTGAATCCTAGTTTTTCATATACTAATTTGGAATAACCCTGCAGGCGGCTACAAATGTGGTCTCTACTTCAAGCCCAATTCAAGTGGAGAAGCCAAAAAAAGATGCCAAGGATGAATTTTCTTCTTGTCTTTGATTACAAAAAATGTGCTAAAGAAGTATAAAGTGGAGTCACTGTACAGGGTGGTTGGATAAAATCAGATGATGAAGCAGATAAAGCAGAAATAATTCCAATGCACAGTTCTGAGGATAGGATGAAGTGTGCCTGAGTGCTGGATCTGAAATGCTGATATTTAGGAAGATGACACAGTTGACCCATTATAGGAGTGTATAACATTGATTTTCCATGCTCCATGTTTGATTGTGTCTGTCACATCCAAGTTCTCTGCCTCATGCCCTCAAATAACTCACAGCAGGTGTTTGCAAGCCAAGGTTAAGTGTACATTCTACATTCCTGAGACAAAGGAAACTTAGTTGACCCACAGGGGTGGAAGTTAGGACCTTTGCCTCATTGGACCCTTGTGTTACCAACAGAGCTAACCAAATACAGGCTATTTGAAAAGGATAAAAATTAAAAGATACCTTTGACAGCTATTATAGAGCAGCTTTCCAAAGAATTTCTCATGATTTACAAACTTTGAGGGTGACTTAACATTTTTCAAAACATTCTGTGTGGCTGGTAAAGGTGAGATGGGGAGAAAGAAGACAGAAATAAGACGATCCTCTGTGTTTTCTTTCTCCTCTAAAAACCCTTCCCCCGCCAAAAGAACGCATGGCCGCTGAGCAGCAACTTAGCATTTTTCCAGGGTCAGGTCACTTTCCGTGCTGCTCTAAACCCTGCTGAAAGCCAGCTCCTTGGGGAGTCCCAGGAATTGAGGCTGGCTTCTCTTCATTCCATAAGCACTCAGGAGGAAATGCCCCTTGCTGAGAAAGGGGTAACGTTGGGGGAGAAGCCATCTACTGTCAAAGAAGTTTCAATTTAGTATGGATGCCAATTAATTTAATTTATATTTCTGCATGGAAAATGTCATTCTATTGCACTGGAAGGATGCCAGGAGCCCAGGTTAATAAATTACATCTCTACTGACATAATACGGAATCACAGACTAATCAGATACTTATTAAATGCCTACCTGTGCTTGGGTTACCTCTTGCAGAAATCCAGTTGAAATAAAGTCTATCTAGCAGGGCCTGTTCCTACTCTGTGATCATCTGACACCCACCCTTTTCCTCCTCTGCTCCTAGCTTTGGGGTACATCTCAGGAGAAGAAGTCTAAAAATGAATAATCAATATTCAATTGCCAGTGGTTATGAATGGGCACATTGAATGAATAACAGAATGAATGATGGAGAACTGTAAATAATCCACTCAACTTAATTAGGGTATAGGCCTATTTTGGTTAGCGGGCAACTTGCCATGATTATTTGGCTACAGATTCAAACCAGCTGGTGGTGGGTAATACCTACTGGTTCTGAGCCACACTTGCTACATGTTTTATTTTGAATTCTACAATAATCCTTTAAGGAAGGAGTTACTCTCTCTCACCCCCTCCCCTCATTTAGAGACATGGCAGCTGAAGTTCAGTAAGCTGAAATGACCTTGCTCAAGGTCACATGATCAGAGAGAGGCCCACTCAAACCCAGACTTGTCTGACTCAAAGCTAAAATATTCTTTCTATTGTGCTGGCTGATTTTCTGTGCATCACAGCTCTATATTTCCTTGGATAAGTGTCACCACTGTTTCCATGGGGGATTGGCTGGTGGCTGGCTGCCTTATTCTAGCAGCACTGACACATTGGACAGTTATTGATGAACTACATTTACAATTAAGTCATCAGGAGTTGACTCTACAAATACCCCCTGTCCCTGAAATTCACCCTGTTCTCCACTGGTACAGCTCCCAGGTACTCCCCAGTTGCAGCTCTAAGGCCGTAGTGAGACGGATGTGAGTCAGTTGTCACAAGTTCTCAACCAGTCATCTGCTGTTTACAGTTAGTTATTTCCTCAACATTTACTGAGCACTCACTACCTACTAGGTGCTCTGCTAAGTTCCAGGATACAATAAGAAAATAGGAGACCAAATTAATGAGGAAGACAGATGCCCAGTCACAAAATTACAATGAGGTATAGTAAATGCTATGGAATTACTATGGAAAAACGTTCATTTTGTCATTTATTCAATCATTCACTTACCCCCACTATGATTATTTACTGAGTCCCTGTGATGTGAGAAGCACAGGCCCACTACCATGCAAAGCCAGGGCAAGAATATATATGGTGTCCACCAGCCTGCATCTGCCCAGCCCCCCACTTTTCCCCATCCCCTACTCCATCTTGCATGGCAGAGGGCCTCTCCTGTATGTGTTTGGACACCCTAGCCTGTGTTGACAAGTTTTTAACCACCTTCCCCTACAACCACTTAAGAATAGGAAGAGACTTTTGTGAACCCGAGAAGTAAGCTTGGGTCTGTTTGAGTGGGGAGTGCGTGGATCCCAAGGCCCAAAGAAGGGTGTAAAAAGAGAGAAAATGGGCTTTGGGTGGGCATGTCCCTTTGGTTCTATTCATTCCTTCCACTGTGGGTGGAGGCAAGGGGTGCAGAGGATGGTCCTCAGACCAGCAGCCCCCATCACCTGGGAGCTTGATGGAAATGAGGAATGTCAGTCTGCTCCGAAGACCCTGATGATCAAAATTTGCATTTTAACAAGGTCCCCAGGTGATTCGTATGCACGTTTGGTTTGAGAAACACTGCTCTAGGAGCCGATGTCTAATCCCTTTTTTAAAAACCAGGAGTCTGATGTCGGCTAAAGCACAGGCTGAAAGTTGGGGGTGGGGGGCGGCTTGGGGCTGGGCTGCCAGCGTCTGGGAGTATACTTCTGGGCATCTTGTTATTCTCTAGTGGTGACTATGTGCCAAAGCAAATTTGAAAAAAAATACCTTTCCAGTAACTCAGATTGACAGTCCTGGAAAAAGAGATTTATAGTGAGTGATCCAAGGAAGAGAATTCCATTAAGTCATGGGCAAAGTATTAGAGGAAGGTTAGTGATAAAGAATCACTCCAGAAAGGAACTTGAAGGAGGCTTGAAAACCTTTATATTTTCTATTTTATTTCTACAAATGAGTTGGAGAGGTTTCCATAGCCAAAGTTAATTGTCATTAAAAATTTTTTTTTCTTTTTTACTTCTGTATTCCTTTGGCATTTTCTCCCCCTTTTCTTAATATTTTTGAGCTTCCCAACCCTTTCTGATTCATTCATTTTGCCCTGTTTTCCTTGCTCCTGCTTTTGCTTTTCTCAATTTTCACTCTGCTCCAACAAATATAAAACAAAGAGAAGTGAACAGGACAAGATTTAAAAATATAATCCAGTGCTAGTTTCATGCTGCTGGTGGTCCCTATTAATTAGCAATATAAAAAATTAACATGTAATTTTTTAGTGATACATAAAAAATAGAATTGCATTTTTTTTTAATTGGGGAATTGGGGGGATGGGAACAGTGCTGGGGAATTGGGGGAAGGGGGACAGACAAGTTGCTGTCGTTTTGTTCTTCAGTCTAGTTGTGGAGGATGTTGCTTCACTGGCCCAAGTTGGCACCATCATTGCGCTCTTCTCTGGCGAGGCAGATCAGTCGCCGGCTTCTGGACGGCCGCTCACTGCGGCTGCCGGCCGCTCACGCTGGCTGCTGGCTACACATGGCAGCCCATGGCAATCCACTGCCACAGGGACTGCAGCCCACGCCGTCGCCGGCGACTCAGGGCAGCCCAGCTCCAGGTTGAGCTGTTGTTCAGCATCTTAGCTGTAGAGGGCAGCGTCACTGGCCCTCATATGTGGGATCTGAACCGGGGCCCTCTGGCATCCCAAGCGAGTTCTTAACCATCGCGCCACTCGGCCGGCCCTAGAATTGCATTTTGATTTAACTCATTTCCTATACAATTTCCTGGAGGCAGGGCCACAAGAGAATGTAGCCTGAGGAAATGATCTCTTATGATTGTGTTCTTCACTAAAATATGGAATTTGTGTTACCAAGATAAGGAAGCATATAGAATATCTAAAGCCTCTACATAATACCCCAGATGTTGTAGATTTTATTTTCCATCTTCATGCCCTTCCCCTAGAGTCTTTGGGTGGGGGTGGGGGGTGGGGTGTCTATGAGAACTTTTTAATTTTCCCTTACTGTTAAAGTAGTAACAGAATAACAGGAACTTTGGGTGTTTATAAACCTAACAGGAAGTGTATATTCTCTTACTGTGCCCAAAAAGCAATTTGAGAACAGCACTTTTGCAGTTAAAAATTGTCCATGTAAAATTTGAGGAGATATTCCATGCCAAGGGACCAAATACATTTTTCCTCCATGCAACCCCCCTGAGAAGATTGTTACAATGGTTTAAAGGCACTTTGGATCAGGACTTAGATATGAAAACATGGTGCACAGTTGTAATGTTCACACACATCAGTTCTATGCAGTATTAAGTAATTTAATACTGGAGGTTTTGTTATTTTCCCCTAGTAAATATCCAACTAAATTTGAGTAAAATGCCCTCTAAATAAGTCAAATAGACAGGGGCTTTGAGTGGGGGAATTAATTATAGCTGGTGTCCTAAGGAAAAGAATCCCACTGTGGCATGGAGAATGTAATTAATGGGAGGTGAGCGCCAACAAATCACTCCTTAAAATATTAATGCTATCAAAGAACAGCTGGATAATGAGAGAAACTTGACCTTGGGGGACTAGCAAAGGTTGCTGTTACTGCTACAGAACTTTATGTAGTTGTGATGTAATGGAATTCTTCTAAATGTAACAAAAATAATATTAAGAGGTGTGGTTCTGGGAAAGTTATTAGCAGTAAACATGTCTTTGTAGTTTTATCATCTTATTATAATCACTATACCTCACTTTTGCTGTAGTTCTAAATGACTTTCTCCCCCTTAATTGCTCAGGATATATATATTCCAAACAACACTCCTGAAAACCAACTTAAAACAAAGGCCTGTAAGTCTGGCAAGAACTTTTTTTTTTTGTAAACAAAAATACAGTAATTAAGAAATTTCTGCAAAATAATTTTTCATATGCTTAATTTTTAAATCAAGAAAGACTGCCCCCATTGTTTGTTTGTGGATAAAAGCCTGAACTTAATTTGGTTTTACTCTATAGCTTATTACTGTCCCAAGAAATATCTAAAAGAGCAATACAGTTAAATGTTGACACAGTCCTACTTAACATCTGAAATGCTGAGCATTATTTCCACATTCTCATAACTAAATGCTAACCCCAGTATTTAAAATCAGAAATCAGAAGTAATTCTTTACTTAGGCTATACTTTAACTTAGATTTTTAGAAATAAACCGTTTTATTCAGAGGTTTTGTTTTGTTTTAAGCTTCCTTGAACCGACTGGGACCATTGGGAAGCTGCGGGCGTCGTAAATGCTTTTGACCGCAATTTTTATTGCCGGTCACTGCAAACTTTGTCTCTTTTATTTCACTCAACTTGCCAACATCTAAATCAGTGACACGGGCATTCAGCGTGTTTGACAAATAGGTTGAGATACGCGGAACATATTAGCACATACCAATAAACGATGAGAGGAAGTTCAGGATGCAGTAAAAATAAATTATGGAGTTTAGTCCAGGTTTCACGTAACACCAGTTTCATAAGGCATTTACGCCGCTAAAGGAGCAGTGCCCCTGAAAATAGCACACAGGGGACACATCATTTAAATAAATGTGTTTCTTTGCCCGAACAGAAGTTCAGATCTGCTCAATTATCATTAATTTAGTTCTTTGATTTCCTTTGCGGGTGTGAACGGAGAAGTCGTGCTCTTTGAGGTTTTGCGAGCTTCCTGCCCTTGGCTGGTGGAGGTGACCGGCGATTGTTTACCGGCAGCGCGCAGGTTAGGAGACTTGGGGAAAGAGTGCGAGTGTGCTTGTATTAATATTTGTGAAAATGCGCCAGCCCTCCTTGAAAAAGTGGAAACTTAGGTGGAAAACTCAGTGCACATATTGGCGGCCCCTAAAAATCATGTTAACAGGTGTCCCAGGAACGAGTCTGGATCTGTGCAACAGGCGGCAGAAAATTCGACAAACCTCAGTCACCGCGATCGTTTTTTATTACATCCATAAAAAGCAAAACCTGCGTCTCCACCCGCGCGCGAAAGCGCGTGGATAGACGCAGAAACGCGGCAGCCCTCTCCCTCATTCTGCGGAGTTTTCTGGGCTGTGCGAGAGTTGGGGTGGGAAGAGGGAGTGCCTGAACCCCTTAGGTTTAGCGTCGAGTCCTAGGGGAGCGCGGTGGGGCGGGGGTGGTCCCGCGAAGGCGGAGAATGGCGCGCGAACCAGAGAGCGCAAAGGACCCGCGGCCAGCGCCGCGCCCGCGGTGAATAGCTCCAGCAGCGCGACCCGGGAGGGCGGACTCTTTCTTCACCCTCGCTGTCTCCCCCTCCCTCTTCCTTTTTAAAGGACGCCTAGCAGGCAGAGCTGTCAGCAACCGGGAGGCAGTTTGCACTTGGCAGCAGCCAGGCTCACTCCTGCTTCCGTGACAGACACCGGCGGGGGCTGAGGGGCGGCTTGTCCCGGGATCCGTACGTGGGGATCTCAAGTTCTTCTTTTGGGCTCCGCTCGGGACCCGGCGACAGTCACATATCGGGACACTGTGTGGCCCTGGCGTTGCCAGCCCCTGGCGCGATGGCTCCAGTGAGGAGTGGGGAGGGAGGCGGTAGAGGATTCGGCGCGCCCCTTGCGCTAGGGGCCTTATGAGCCGGGCAAAGGGCAGCAGCGACAGCAGCTTCTGCCGGCGCCTTCCACGGGCTCTCGCCCACTCGCCCCCGCGCATTATGCCGACCCCCGGCCTTCAGAGCTCGCAGCACAGCCTCTGCCGCCTCCCCGGCTCCTGCTAACCCACGCGGGAGTGGCCTCGGCTGCCGGGGCAGCCGCCCGGGCCGCGCCCCGGGGGAGGCGGAACCGCAGTGAGCCCAGAGCCCCAGCTCAGCCCTTCGCTCTCCAGCTGCCTGCCCCTCTCCGCCGCCCAGGGCGCCAGCGGCGATGGGGGCGCTGCTGGCTCTCTGCCTTCTCTTGTGCTGGTTGCGCTGGGGCCCAGCGGGAGCCCAGCAGTCCGGAGAGTATTGCCACGGTTGGGTGGACGTGCAGGGCAACTACCACGAGGGTTTCCAGTGTCCGGAGGACTTCGACACGCTGGACGCCACTATCTGCTGCGGCTCTTGCGCCCTGCGCTACTGCTGCGCCGCGGCCGACGCCAGGCTGGAGCAGGGCGGCTGCACCAACGACCGCGGCGAGCTGGAGCACCCGGGAATCACCGCGCGTAAGTACTGGCCCCCAGGGCCAGACCGGGTCCGCCGCTGCAGTGTACGCCGGCGGGTGCGCGCGCGGGCCGGCGCACAGGCCTTCCCGGGTCTGCGCAAAGTGGACACAGCGAGGTGGGGGGATCAGGGAGGAGTGGGTAGTCATGTTTCAGGTCGGGGGCCGTATTACTTTGCAGTCCGATTTCCGCCACACGCTTTCTCCGCGGGTTGTCCCAAAGGAAAGTTTGCAGGGGACAGCGAAGACCACGGGGTCACCGGGTGACCCTGGGGAAGAGAGCTGGAGCTCCCGGCCGCTCGGGAGGTTACAGAGAAGGGCTGTGGGGGCAGAGCCAGGCTGGATTTGGGTTTTTGCAGGGCGCCCCTGTCACTCCGGAGCTTTGGAAAGTGCCGATGGCGCAGGGAACGCAACTCGTGGAGCGCATCTATAGTCCCTCAGGGCTAAGGAACTTCAGCCACTTTTTTTCTTTTGTGATCTTTTGGTAGCGTTTCTAAACCGCAGCCCCATTCTTCCGACTTCCTTTCATTTGCCTGCATCGAATTACCCTCTCTGGCCCACCCCCTATTGTCATGCCTTTCAGCAATGCCCAGGTCCTCGAGGTGGAGATTTGGAAACCAGGGTCGCAGGGGCTTCCCCGCCCCCTATTCTCACGTCGGAAAACACGGGTCAAATTTCCGCTCACTACAGAGCGGAATAAATCACAACTCCAGCAGAGGAACTTTACACGTTAAAAAAAAAAAAAAAAAAAAAAGCTTTCCACCTGAATCGGAACATCGGGGAAATCCTTCAGAGCTCGAGGCGACGGTTTTACGGCCGGGAAACTAGAGGAGCGGGCGGAGCTGAGAGCTGCGACACCCCAGAACTCCAGCGCGGAGGTCTGAAGCCGGCAAAAAAAAAAAAGGTCCCCGAGAAAGGCTAGGAGAGGCTGGAGAGAGAAATATGGTGCTGGAGCTCTTCCCCTGTTTCCTTCCCTCCACCCCACCTTCCTAAGAGACTGATAGCCGAGAGGAAAGGGGAGCTTGCTCTTTGAACTCCATTAGGCTTTCAAGAAATTTAACTTTGGTGGTCAGAATTCCCAATCTGGAGGATTTGGAAGTGGTTACTCAGCGCAAAGTAGGAACACTAGGCAGTCATGACCTGTTCGAAAAGTCACTCTTTCCCGCGGCTTTACTCCACTCACCCTGGGGGACCCGGTTGCTCTCGGCAGAGTAAGTGTAAATACTCAGTCTATAGCCGGGACTCCTCCCCAGAACCCCTCTGGACCGCAGCAGGACGAGGCAGCCACTGTATAATCTTGGGCAAGTTACTTAACTGCTCTGGACCTCTTCTCAACTCTGAAATGGCGTATTGCTCTCAGAGTTAGGTTGTGGATTAAATGAGACGGTATGAGTGGTTAACATGGTGCTCAGTAAGTGGTTAGTCTCTTTCACCTGGCCTTCCACAGGGTGCTGCTAACTAAACGTGACAGAATGGGTGGTACGCTTATGCCTAGGAGCCCACATGTCTTGGGAGTGGATAGTTACCTGTCACTCTCTGCCTGTGTGTCTTTGGGAAAGTAAAAAACTCTTTGATGTTTCCACATCTGGAAAATAGAGCTTATGGCCACCTCACAGGTTCTTGGTGAGACTTGAATCAGATAATAAATAAGAAAGCACCAGCCACAGGTAAGGCCTTAGCCAATGCAAGTTTTCTTTCTTCTGTCTCTAAGCTG
The DNA here is from genome assembly GCF_001890085.2 of Hipposideros armiger. NCBI lineage: Eukaryota > Metazoa > Chordata > Mammalia > Chiroptera > Hipposideridae > Hipposideros > Hipposideros armiger. Next base: position 324,228 of record NW_017732148.1, on the reverse strand, counting down.
GAGGTGGTTCAGTCACACAGGGGAGACACCTGGAGAACTGCCCAAGAGGTGCCTCAGGGGTGGGAAATTTTATGTCTGTCTTATAGAGAGAAAAGGAAACGGGTTTTTCTCTGTCTGAGGGATGCTGTCACCTAAAGGCTGGGCCACCAGCACGAAGAACTGCATCATGATCTAGGGTTCAGCTTGACCTTCCCAGAGTTTGGGTAGGAATTGAGAGGCAGAGGTGTGGCAGCTGGAGTAGGCATCCCGAATTGTTTCTGGAAACATCCAGAGATGACAGCTTGTGTTGCAATTGGAGACACAGCTAATTGGAGCCCGTTATGGATTTCTTTACACTGTTCTTTCCGTAGTCTGATAAATTCCTGAGGGTCTAATTTAACACGCCTAGTTCTCTCTGCTTAGATTGGAGATTCTGGGGTAGGGGATGGATTTTCAGCTTCAGATATGGGTCAAAGCCCTAAGTGCCCCACCGTGATAAAACTACTAAAACCTGGATTTAGACACAAAGCTGCAGCAACTAAGAAAAATTCACCCTTCCCTTTCCTTTAGTGCATGAAAAGGAGGATCGAATCTGTTCCTTCTGATTTCCAGATGTGCAATATGATGACTAATTGCTAACAGAGGCTACAGTATCAGTTTCCTTCCTCCCTGCTAGGAGCAAGTATATGCTGTCATCACAGTTTGCACTCTAGAAGTTATCAGTAACAAGTCCTGAGAAGTTGGACTGACAACAGCAGTAGTTGCCATCCACCTCCCACCCTTAAGTTGCCCAGCGTTTGGAAGACCCTTGTCCCAGCATCTGTCTATGTCTGTTTTTGCCTTTTAGAACCTGTCTACGTTCCCTTCCTGATTGTCGGCTCCATCTTCATCGCCTTCATCATCTTGGGCTCTTTAGTGGCTATTTATTGCTGTACCTGCTTGAGACCTAAGGAGCCCTCACAGCAGCCAATCCGCTTCTCGCTCCGCAGCTATCAGACAGAGACCCTGCCCATGATCTTGACCTCCACGAACCTCAGAGCACCTTCCAGGCAGTCCAGCACGGCCACCAGCTCCAGCTCCACAGGGAGCTCCATCCGTAGGTTCTCCTTTGCCAGGGCAGAGCCAGGCTGCCTGGTGCCCTCACCACCCCCGCCTTACACCACAGGCCACCCAATCCACCTGACCCAGCCATCCGGTTTCCTGGTGTCCCCCCAATACTTTGCTTACCCGCTCCAGCAGGAGCCTCCGCTGCCTGGGAAGACCTGTCCAGACTTCAGTTCCAGTTGACAGGCCACAGCCATAAATCCACGATGTAGAATAATGGCAGACAGGTGGAGCGCTGCTGCCATTGCCACAAAGATTTCTGAGGAAATTTCCCTTGAACCGAGCAAAGTCATTGAGGAAAGGACTAGGAAAATATGTCTTCTAGTCGTATGGTTCCTGGCTTTCATCACAGAATGGTTGTGTTAGATAACTGCTTTCTGGCGTTGAAAACACGGTGATCGTTACATTTAAATTTATGCTTTTATTCAAAATATACAGCAGTCCAACTTTAAAGTTGCAAACTGGCTGAAGATGTTTTATTGGACGACTTGGCTGTACTGTTTAGAAAAGGTTTACATGTTATTTTTTCAGTATAAGTTGTTCAGTGAGTTATAATGCAAATATATATATATATATATATATATATATATATATATATATA
>NW_017732148.1:173670-322289 GCF_001890085.2 Hipposideros armiger | reverse complement strand
TATATATATATATATATATATATATATATATATATATATATATATATATATATATATATATAAAATACCTGATTGTAATTATTGAAGTTTCAAAAAATAACTGTTAAGTAAACTGAGGGGGCAGTGAACAACCTATTTATGGTTTTGGGAGCAACCTAACCATGAATAATATTAGCATCATCAGCAGTTCCTTTTTAATTAATAACTTTGTTTAAAATATATGAGCTTTTTCAGAATATAAGCGTCAGTAACCACGTGAGTTTAAACTTTTAAATATTTACTCAGATATGCGTTGTAACACAGATGGTATGTAAAAGCATTTCCCCCACCCACCCAAGGGAATATTTATTGCAGACTTTTTGTTTAGCAATATTTGTGTTTCAATGAAAGTTGCACAGTTGGTTCTTAAAACATATATATGTAAAATGAGTTATGTACAAATGTAAAGATTTGTAATTTAATGGATTTCCCACATTGACGGTACTAATTATTTAGTAGTCACACTGTAATTTTTTGTGTTAATAAGAACTGTGGAGCTCAAAGTTCAGCTGTTGATTATAATCATCTAATATCTTAAGTGCCACTGAATTCCATGTCTGACAACTACACATTTGGGCAAATATCCTGCTGGGTTAGAATAAATAAAATACTTTATGTTTTCATGAAATCTATTTGAAATTTTAGATCAAAGTGCTTCATTTTATTTCCTTAGTAATACTCTTTGTTATTCAATAAAAGGAAATAAGACCTCATATTTTGAAATGCAAAGAAAAAAGATCTTACAATGGTTTTTAAATTACATTAGAAAACTATTTTCTGTATTGGGACTCATAAAGGCAGCAAAGGAACATGAATTTTTTTGGAGGCATCAGCCTGTGGGCTGCATCCTACACTCAGATGTGTTGGGATAGTCCTCATGAGAATCTGGACGTCTGGCTTCTTGTGACACAAAGAAGATGTGGCACTGAGGGTCTCGCTCTGCCATGGGGTCAGGCCGACCCTTTTCTGACAGGACACTCCACATTCACCAGCCTCCTGGCCCATCTCGCTCAGTTTTGTTTTCTACCTGGACACTGTAAGTGCTGTTTGGGAACACAGGTTTATATGAATTAATACTATCATATGTCACCCTTAATAGCTCTTTTCAAATATAGCTAGTTAGAGGTAAAATTTTGACCTAAGAGAGTCTTTTGGCCCTGCCTTTTTGTTTTCTATTTGAGGAAACACGTTTCAAAGATATTGGGCCTTTGCCCAGTCTAATGGCAAAGGAGCTCTGACGTCTAGCCGCCTGCTCTCTCCTGTATATAAAAGTGGCCCGACTGTCAGCATCTCAAATTAGCCCAAATAATTCAGGAACAAAAGAAAGGAAAAGGAAAGGAAGAAAGAAAGGAGGGGAGGGAAGGAAGGGAAGAAGAGAGAAAAGGCTGAACATAAAAGGAGAAACATTTGTGAGCAAGCTCTGTAACACATCCCTTGGTCATTAGACTGGTTTTATTCATGTTTGTTAGATACACCTTCTTTCAAATTTTTAAGTTAATCTTTCTTTACTGGGCTCTTGTGAGCCAAACACTATTGTAGATGTTTACATGCAGTAACTCATTTTATCCTCAAAAAAAAAAATCACAACAAGGAGTTATTATAATTTCCATTTTACAGATTTGGAAACTGAGGCCCAGAGAAGTGAAGTAACTTGCCCAAGGTCCCACAGGGAGTCAGTACTGGAGTTGTGTATAAAACCAGATTCAAGCAGCAAGGGAACACCTGCTTTGAGGTTTTGATGCCTCTGCGCACAAAATCCACTGGAAAGTAAAGCATGAGGCCCAGTCTCTCTCTCTGAGGCATGATTGTCAACTCTGTTTGACCCAGTAAGCTCTCCTTAGAATAGTTATTTTGTGACATCCCTTTAAGTGTCCCAAAATGAAATTCATAGGCAGTGTTACTTATTATACATATAATTAAAAAAAATCCATACAATGCCCTAATGGTAAATAGAAAGGAGAAAGAAAAGTAGTTTATTTAAAAATGTAACGGCTTGGGTAGACTAAACAAAGGATTCAGGTGCAAACCCCTTACACAGAATCACAGAGATGTGACAGCTCCACCTCCAGACCATTGCCGGCTTGCTGGACTGGCAACCCAAACACCACAGTTGCCCTGCTGCTGTTGATGTGATTTTTCTGAACAAAGCAGAGCTTGATCTTTCTTTGATTTACACAGTAGTTATATCACTGGAAAAGTCAGTGTACCTTAAAGGCCGTACAAAAAACACCTTATTGGGAAAATAAGATTCGATTTTTCCATCAAAAAGGAATGGTGGTGAGGGCCGGCTGAGTGGCTCAGTTGGTTAAGAGCTTGCTCAAGAGTTTGAGCTCTGAGCAACAGCGGTTTGAGTCCTGGCCCGAGCTGAGCAGCCGCTGAGCTGCCAAAAGGTAGCAGGATGGCTCAGCTAAAACAAACAACAAACAAACAAACAAACAAACAAACAAACAAACAAAAAGGAATAGTGGGACATTCCAAAGTTGTGTCGATGGACACCAAGTCTTTGTTGTGCGGACTGTCCCATGTACATAGGATCTCTCCAATGAACGCCTATAGCACACCTGCCCCAACCCCAAACAGGCCAAAGATGTGCCCACGCCATTCCACGCTGTCTTCTAGAGGGCGGAACTGCAACCCACTGAAAACCATCTAGCTTGTCAGGTTTCTCTCTATGGTTGTACTTTTATTCGCCATCCTTTGGGGAGCAGCTTGTATCTATTAGGCAGGAAAATGCTGAGGAATTCTGAAAGCTCACATCTGTAACCATCCTGTCCTTAGCAGCATGCTCCAATCAATCAAGGTAACTGGCTATAAATTGTTTAAAATGAGGAAGCCATTGTGTAGCTCCTTGAAACATGGCATTCAATGACACCGAGTCTAATTGTATCCCCACGTACTTGTTGACGTTTAGTACATGCCTTTGAACTTCCCTCTGTAGTTGCTAATATTATTATTATTCTCAATCCCAGGGTAAAAAGGCCATCCTGTGGCAGATTTCCAGATATTGTCCCATTCAACAAGCATTTGTTGGATACCACCTATGGGTCAGGCACTGTGCTAGGGAATGGAGTACCAAGACGAGTAATGTACAGTTCTGATTCAAGGAACCACTATCTCCATGGACTCAGGCATGGCAGCAAACACTTGTGATAAGTTATAGGTGCTTTATAAAAGAAGCATATTATCTTTCCTGCTTTGCAGGAGCTCACAGTCATGTAGGGGAAAATGAACCCATAAATCAACACTTAAAATTCATTATGGTAACTGCAATGATAGGGGAAGTAGAGACAGAATGCCCTGGAGCACTTACAAAGGGGATGAGTTAGGTAACATCCTGGAGGGGTTGAGATTGGACCTGGGCCTTGAATAGGGTGTGAGTGAAGAAGACTGATGGGTGGAGGAGAGGGGAGTGCTGGAAATGAGGAAAAGAGCATATTGGGCAAAGTAAAGAATTCATAGAAAGGCAGAGAAGCACCCATTAGTGTGTAAGAACAAGGAACATTCTGGAACTGGACAAAGAATTCAGACAAAGAGTGAGAGTGAAGAGATAAGCAAGGTCAGATCAAAGATCGGAATACCATGGTGGTTGGATATATACCAACTGCAAGGGGGAGCCTTGAAGGATTTTACAAGGGGGAGTGACCTGATCACATCTTCATTTTAGAAAGATTAGACAGCAAGGATCACATCACTTAAAATTTCCGAGATGACCAAAATACAATGGAAACTTGTCTGATTAATGCTTTATTACCTTCACAAAGAATCCTGAAACCTTTTGAAAGATAGTTATTCAAATAATTGGTAACATTTATCAAGCACCATCTGTGTCCCAAGTGCTTTATGAATTGTACTATTTATTCTTCACAACCCTAAGGAAGGGACTATTATCATGCCTGTTTTTCCTATGAAGAAATCAAAACAGAAAGGTGAATCACTGCACCCAGGGCCAGACAATAATAGCAGAGTCAAGATTTGAACCCAGGAGGTCTGCTTTGAAACTCTACATTTTTTGACACATACCTGGAAGGCCTGATTTCCTCAGAAAAAAAATACCAAACCTACTTTTCACAAAATCTATTGGGGGAAAAGTGATTGCATAATGTATGTGTACATACCTTATAGAGGGATTGCAAGGATCAATAATTTTTGTGCTACAATATGAGAATATAGAATAATATAAAGCACAAATAGAAATACTAGATGAGAAACATCTCTCCCTTTACACACGAGAAACTTGAGAGACTAGAAGGCAATTTAGCATGGATTTTGGAGCCATAGTGTCTGTGTTAGTTTTCTGGCTGTTACTTATAAGCTGAGCGACTTTTGGCCACTTACTTGACTTCACTGGGTCTCAGTTTTCTCATTTGTAAAATGAAAATATTAAGGGTCCCTAATTGTTTAGGATTGTCATGAGAAATAGGAAGTTAGAGTCACTGTCTCAAATTAGTTCCATTCTAGTGGGGAGGGCAACGTGTAGTAAATTAATGATAAATAGAAAGCAGATGAAATACCCTAGAATAAAAATGAAAGGCTAAGTACTGTGGGAGGGCAGATGTAACTGTTGATTAAAGTGCAGGGAACAGAAAAAGTGGTCCGATGGTTCGACAGAGGCAGTCCATGATAATCCATGACCTCCTTTGACACCTGGCCAACTTGCCATTATTGCCTGAGACACAGCACCCTCTCACCCTGTTGGGTACTCATGACCTGTGAATTTGTTTTTATCATCTGATTTAGAAAAACACATTTAATATAGCAAATTTGCTTTAAAATGGTTATTCATTCCAAAGCCAACAGATTGTACTTTTTTTAAAAAAGATTTTTATTGAGGAATTGGGGGATGGGAACAGCGCTGGGGAACTGAGGGAAGGGGAACAGACAAGTTGCTGTCCTTTTGTTCTTCAGTCTAGTTGTGGAGGACGTTGCTTCATTGGCCCAAGTTGGCACCATCATTGCGCTCTTCCCGGGCGAGGCAGATCAGTCACCGGCTTCTGGACGGCCGCTCACTGCGGCTGCTGGCCGCTCACGCTGGCTGCTGGCTGCTCACGCTGGCTGCTGGCTACATACGGTAGCCCATGGCAACCCACTGCAGCAGGGTCTGCAGCATTCGCCATGGAAGGTGACTCACGGCAGCCCAGCTCCAGGTTGAGCTGTTGTTCAGCATCTTAGCTGTAAAGGGCAGTGTCACTGGCCCTCATATGTGGGATCCGAACTGGGGCCCTCTGGCGTCCCAAGCCAGCTCTTAACCAACGCGCCACTCGGCTAGCCCAGATTGTACTTTTAATTGTTCATATGGATAAATTGTCCCCTCTTATTTTCCCCACCTTTCTACACTTTATTGATGTTATTACTAGCTCCTTCCCATGGTGGAGAATTTGCCAATTGACGTAAATCCTAAGGAAACTTTCTGTATGAAAAGAGACAACAAAAAAGATTCCTGAAAATATATACAATCACAATTAGGAATTTGATACCTTTCACTGGGTCGGAATCAGTTTATCTTCATATAACCTAAAAAGTTCATTTAGTATATGTTCAAAAAAAGTAAGAAATTATGGGCATATTAAACTATTAAGGGAACAAACTGTTAACATATTTTTATATGTACATGGCTATTTTAAAATTGCAATTAATATATTAGTTATTAATGAAATTATTCTGAGAATTATTTGAATTGCTACATAGTTTGTACTTGACATAAAAACTGAATGGTAAAATGCTTCATATTTTCCAACAATTTTTATTAGCCTACTAGTGAAAAATCCAGGTTAGGATGATCTTTCCTCATGAAAACGAGTGGCTGTGTTACTGAAATAGAAGCTTTAGGTTAGAGATGCCATAAGCATACAAAAACAAACTTTAAAGGGGATGTCGTATTGACTTTACGGGAGTGTATTTCAAATGTGCTGTTTCCTTATGGTAGTATTAGAAGGCATCTTGAACGACAGGGTCACTATAAGCACCGTGCTTATTTTAAAGGGAAAAAGGTGAAGGTGAAAATCATTTGATATAATTCACAAGTTAACTTTTCTGTACATTGTTTTGCTGTGGTTTTTCTTGGGGGACCCACCACACCCAACCCTTTACCCTGGGAAGACTGTGGGGAAGGACACGGGCCAGCTAAGCGCATACTGCCTCACGCTCATAAACCCAGAGGCTCCTCCGATCGCTTCCTCAGTGCCTCTCTGTGAACGAATCCTATTCTAGCACCGAACACGATCGCAGCTTCAGTTGTTCCTTTTTTACCCAACGGTGCTAATTTTTGATAAAACTCTTGTCCTTGTTTCCGATGTTTCCTGTACTTTTGTCTCACATGGCAATTTAATATTTTTTCTGGTTACTTCTTTCAAATGCTATTGGCTAAACTTGGCCACTTTCTCATGAACTTAAAAAAAATTTGGTGTGTTTAAAGAAAACCTAAGAAATTCATCTTACCTAAAAAGATGGGGCCATGAGTCAGCTATTGACTTGCAGGCTAATTTAAATACGTAATGGAGGCAGTCCTGGAAGGTTTTTCTGACTGAAGAATAAAAATACAGTAATTTTATTTTAAAAATTCTTTTTTAATATTCAGTTATCAAAACTACCCTTACTATAAACTAGAGTTAATATGCTCCATGTTAGGATTCTTTTGGCTGAAAAGAAATGAAGGGTCTTTTATATATCACTAGGGTTGTAAAAAAGATATGTTAACAATGCTATTAAAAGGATAGACCTTCACAGACTATATAGTTACGTGGGTTTGAAGGTTTTATAAAGCAATATAGTTTCTAAAACTAGCAATTACAACTTCAACAATTTTCTTTATGTAATGGTAAAGTTTATTTCATTTTTAATAACAATTAGAGGACAAAATGTTTAAAATTTGCAGTTTAAAACATGCACATTCACAAAAGGCCAATGACACGTAACACTGCATAGAATTGAATATTACTCAACTTTAATAACTATTTATAAAACACAGTGCATTGAACATTGAGATAAACAAACCTGAGAAAACTACTATAATCACAGATTCAACACTCTCCACTCATGCAGCTTCACAATTTCTACCGGTTTCAGCAGGAATGATTTTTCATGGAGCTGAAATACTACTTTATCTTTAATGCAAACTGCAATTTTCCATAGTAGCTGCCTTCCAAGGCGGCCTTTCTTTTTTAACCTAATAAACTTGAAAATCTGAAAAATGAAGCTTGAAGTAGTAATACAAACAACAAACAGTATTTACTGAATTTATGGCTTCTGTTCTAGAATCATGAAACATAAAAATATTTATTGATTTTTAAATATGCTAATCACATCTTTGTAAGAGCAGATTTACCTATGGAAAATTGCTGGTAATTCAAAGTAAGCAAGTATGAAATCTAGCTTTTTTTCCTACTTAAGGGAGATTTATTTGCTGAGACATTTTGTGAGCTTCACTAAGAAAAGTTCTCAGAGGCAAGCTAAACAAAAGTTTCAATTAAATTTGTTCAAATTTGTAAAATAATTTACTTATTAAAAAAAAGTTGTGCAGAGGACCAGTTAATTTGTCCACTGAATATTAAATTCCAGGTAAGCCATGACAGAATTTTATAAGGCAGAAATAAACATCAAGATTTACAGCAATAGCCATGCATGGGCTTAGGCCACTTTAAATATTAATTCATGCAAACCATAAACCTATCAAAAACACAGCTGCTCTCATACAGAAAATAAATCAAGATGGAAAATGGAAAACATTTATTTCCTTTCCTTCAAAATTTATCTTACATTCCATTTTAATAGCTGTTGAAGGTTAATTAAAATGCAGCAAAGTGTAATGAAGTTTCACAAGTGACTCAGTTATTTTAATGTGAGAAAAATCAGACTATGGTCTCTTCAGAAGGCATGATAGAAATGTTCATCATTAAAAAGCATTAATTAGGTACTGAGCTGCATGGTGTTACATTAAACAGTTGATGAAAAGAATTCATAGGCCTGGACCACAGGATGTGAATGGGGTGGGCATTTTCTTGATTTTGTAGATGATTATGAGAATATAGATTTATTTGATATTAATTTTAAAACCAGGAACTATCAAAGGACAACTGCACAAAAATAAACACTAATGATTATTTAGCTTTGTAATAATGACATTTTTATAAATAGTTAAAAACTACAAATATACAATCTATTACTTTCAAACTAGCATTCATTTTCTGAAAGAATGTTTTAGATGACAGATTATAAGTGATGTATAGTTCACACAATGCACAACAAACTATCATGTGACTTTCATGTTGAATATTTAGAATGCTGAATTGCAAAATCAAAAAATAAAATGTAATGATCAGAATAAATATTGATTTCTTGAATGCATTTTTTTCCCCCTGGAAATTAAGAGGAATCACTGATTCCATTTAATGATAATACAATTCATGTCAATGGATAATATTATTGAGCTGACTAGGTGTTCACCTGGCTTGACTGGAAAAGTTTTCCATTAACTTTGCAACACTGCCGAAGCAGGCTCATATCAGACATAGGGTGGGGTGTGGGAGGATGGGCAGCACATATACTATTTTAAATTTACTACATTCCTGAGAAACACCGTCTTCCTGCTGATAATTTCTACCATATAGCATCTTTCTGGGTGTGAGACACATATACACAGAGGGTGCCAAAAAAATTATACACATGACTTGTATTCATCTTTTGTTATCAGTATATATTGAGTATGACAATTTTAATACAGTTTTTTCCTTTCTTAAAATGTGTATAATTTTTTTGGCACCCTCTGTGTGTGTGTGTGTGTGTGTGTGTGTGTATATGACATTTAGAAAGTTCATACTAATATCACTGTGTACTATTCAATGTCAAAGAAGCAATTCCTAGCTTTTCAATGTGAAATGAGTGAGGATTTTCTGCTCTAAAGTAGTATTTTCTGAATTGTAAACATTGTAAAGCAATGATGTTAGCATTTGTGAGAGTCCCTACAAGGGACTTTTTAACTGAAGAGCATGTGTCCTTTATTTCAGAAAATATATATTAAAAGTCACTTCAACTGTTTATTTTAATCCTGGTAAAACGGTTTACATTTTTCCTCCTAAGCAAGGTTAAAAAAACAGGGGGTTTTCTCTAATTTAACACTCTAAAGTCACTGCATTTGCAGTGTTGTATTTTAAGTTTTACCAAGCAGGTCATTCCCTGCTGCCCACCCCCAACTTCCACTCAGGAAGCAAAGAAATGGACTTAATATTGATAATTCAAATATAGGGCCATGGGACAAAAAAAGCACAAATCAGTCATATCTCAGATCATAATCCTGTACAATATTAACCATGAGTATTCTATTCATGTTGAAGAGCTCTACGGAAAAAAATCCATGTTTCAAGATCAAACTTTGAGTTTTCTTAAATCAGTTTTATTATATTCATCATCTTTTGATATTAAAATTTTGGAGAAGAATACCACTGGTGAGGGGAAGGCAAATGGAAGCAGCTGTGCTCTGTAACTGCTATTAGGTTTTCTCTGGAGGGATGTATGTCATTCTTGTTTTTTGACTTATGTGGTTTGACTTCAAGTATCACCGCTGGGAGGCCCAGAAAAGCCGCTCTGAATATACATTCGGTGGACAGTTAAAGGCTGCGACTTCAGAATTTTGAAGACGATTTTACACCTGTGGTCTTGCTAGATGTTTTGATTCATGATTCTCTTAATCTGAACCCCAAATGGGAAGGGCCTGGGAACTGAAATGTGTCAACTCCTTGCCCCTTTCAGGTTAGAATTATGTATGTGTTACAGCCTCTCTTATTTGTAGAAAATGTGGGAGGCATGCTTATAACTAAATAGCTAAAAATACAGAGAAGGAAGTGATAAATAGCCTAATTTTAAATATAGATTGACAAAAAGGGTGAAGAGAATGTGAATATATTAAACTCAAGGAGTGATTTGGAAAATCATTTCTCAGGTCTAGTTGACTTTTTTTTTTTTTTAAAGAGGAAGTTCTACCTATTGTGCTGGTAAGTCCACTTAAAGGCAAACAGGCTTTTGAATAAAAGGCAAAAAGTTTGCTTCAGTCTCTGAAGTGTATCTGAAAACTAGAATTCCTTTTTATTTTTTTCTAAATGAAAGCATTATTTTAAAAACAGTGTAGAAAACTGGTTGTGGTTTCTGAACAGCCCCCACCATTTATTGTTGGTGATAAAATCGGCATGTTCGGATGTCTTGAAAATGTTGAAAATAATTAAAGTGAACAGAACGTTTTAAAGCATGTTAAAACCTACTCACGATGAAAAGTGTGTTGACGGTAAAGTTCTAGGCTTGAGCAAGAAAGGTGTTTTTAAAATGGGGAAAACGTACTACTTATTTGTCCCAGTTAGCAGCCTGTGAATAATTTTGGGAGCTATTTGACAAGTGAACTGTGAAGTAATTCTCAGTCTTAAGTATAGGGCAGTTAGCATAACACGGGGTGTGCTACATAAGACAGCAGGCATCTCTAGTGGGAACTAATACGGAGAACCCAAACACAGTACAAAAGCCCATGCACTTACCCGACATGATATTTCAAATGTCTCGACAGAAGCATTAGAAATCCCACATGAATATGGAAGCATATTTTTCATACGAGAGAAAACTTGAAGACAAAATGACACCACTCAGTCTACAGTAGAAGCCAGAGTTTTAGAAAAATCTAAATGATGACATCTCATTAGAAATGACTGAGACATAAATACAGTTTTAAAAATCAGTATCGTAATGATAGTCACATTATCACGTGTGCCTTCTAACTTGAACAAAGAAACAAGACAAACACAAAAAAAGCATTTGTAAGGCCGAAGGTGCAACATCACAGATTTTAGTAGCAAATGCCTTGAAATACTCATTTTTTTTTTTTTTTCAAATCACTCTTACATTGGAAAAGTCAAGCATGCCGAGCTTACAGTAGAACTGGAGGTAAATTTTCTCTTAAATTTCTGGGCAAATGACTACTGAATGAGAAATACATTTATTGAACTTCTTTGGCAAACATTTATCGAGACAATTTTTTTTGACACAAACACTTATTAATGTCTTGTTTAGAAATTTTGCTCAGTAAGGTGAGTTAGTTCCTTAAGAATGCTGTTTTTTTTTCAGCATATTCTGAAATCTAAATCTGGACATCAAGAGTCCCTTTACCTTATTACCATTTCAGGGTGTTATAAGGGTTGGTCACCTTGTGGTATGTCCAGTAGATTGATAGCTACAGCCCCAGAGTAACGGCTTAAGAATACTGACCTATTCTCAGTTTAAGAAAGCACTCTGGCAAGATACAAGATCGTTTTCAATTTCTGTTTACAAAGACTTTGCAAATCCTTAAAAAAAATCGGAAAGAGATGGTGTTACAGTAGAGTTGCACAGTGCTTATGTCTATAATATACATGAATCTGACTGTCAATCAATGAGATGAGCTCAGATCCACCTTTCCCCTCCTTGGACCAGGCTGGAATTGGTCAGCAGATTCCAGTGAAGACCTGGGAGCTCTCCTTAGAGACGCAGAAGGGCCTGCCTGGCAGCCCCTCTCCATCACCATTCATCAGGTCTCTGCTTTGTGGTATCATATGCTCTAATCACTTCTGACTGTGAGACGATTCCATTTTCATCTTGAGAGAAAGCATACCCATCTGTAAGTCAAAGATAAAATAGAAATGATCATCATGACGTCACTGGAAATCGCTGTAATTCTGAGTTCTGAGTGCCCATTTTCTAACTTGGAGAACTAATGCATCCGTCCCACCTTCAAAAGCAGGAAGACGCTAATTTTTAATGTCCAGAAAAGACACAGACTCAACTGCAAAATTAAGAGTGGGATGACTGGTTTAGATTCTAGGAGTTCTGCTCCCTAGATGAATGAGCAGGCACTCTCAACCCCCCTCACTTCTCCATTCAGCATCTCAAGTCCAACCCATCTAATTTTGAATTCCTGACTACCAGAGGGGTAGGGAGTTTAATGAAGTGGGCACACATACATCTATCTGCATAGATCAGGTGAATGGGAGGGAAGAAAGAATAAAAGTGAGCAGGAGGTAAGCACATATAACTGTGAATGGTAGAAAAGTGGTACATATAAACTCATTCAAGACCCACTGTGGCTGGAGGCAGTGTGTGGATAAGAAATGGCCCCCAAGGGGATCACATCTTTAGGAAAGGCCTCTTGAAATACAAAGAGCAAAAGCATTAAACATGTGTATGTATGTATGTATGTGTATATATATATATATATATATATATATAAATAAATTATATGTAGAAACAACATGAAACAAAAGATATATTACGAACACAAATACATTTACTACAGGGCTTTATATATTATATTCTTTTTTTTTAGGTTCTTGAAATGTTAAGAGGGCATGACACCTAGTAATTTCTTACAACTCTAAATGTTCATAAATATTTTTGAAAGGGAAAATATATGTTTGATTGTGCTGTATGAAAGCTGAAAAGGCTCTTGCAAAGTTATTGAAGTAGAAAAGATAACAATACAGAAGGAGCTTTTAAGAGTTAAGATTTATTTTAGTGGTTCTTTTTAAGATGTAAGGAAGCAAGGAGCATGTGGAAATATTTTTCTTTAAGTGAAAGCAGCAAGATATTAAAGTGCCCTATCTCTTCTGCTAAAAGTGAGATGGTTGTGGTCACAGGATTCTCTAAACATTTATTATTTACGTAAAATGCTGCAAAATATTAAAACTTGTTTTAGGTGCTAATTTAAAATAGTTAAATATCCCTAAAGTCAAAATACTGCCCTCAGAATGCTATGAAGTAATGCAAAATAAAAAAAAAACAACCACAAAAAAACGAAAACAAAAAAACAAAAAACAAAAAACAACAACAAAAAAAGAACTCAAATACTTACGGAGCAAGTTTTGTTGCAATGATTCAGACCGGTACAAATTTACGTGATTCTTCTTAAAGACGTTCTTGAGCAGTTGTGCCCTCTCTGTGAGGCTGCAAGAGCAGGTGCAAACGTGTGAAATGAATTATCAGCTCGGCAGAGACCCCAGTGTGCCCACAGGACCACCAGAGAGACTTACACTTAAACAAAAGATTGCTTGAGAAATCTGTAGCCTCGTGATTTCTTTTTTACCCCAATTTTCTCAGTTAATGAGATTTCAAGAGTTTAGATAGAAGACTATTTTGTCCCCAGTAATCCAGTCAAAAAATTTCTCCATGCCCCGGTTATATTTAAATCAAATGGAGATACAGAACCTGTATAATGCAATTAATAGTAATAATAATAAAAAAATTTTCCAGTAGTTTATTAGTTTCTAAAAGCTTGGTTGACTTACTACATATATTCTAAACATGTCATTTTTAGAATTAAAAAATTAATCATTACTATATCTTTTTCCTACATATTTTGATGCATGATATTTTTTTAGTTATGTGAAGAAATCCTAAAATTTACACAAGGAAGAAATTTCATAAACTTTTTAATTAGAAACATTCCATTACCATTCTGATATGTTATAAAATGTGTTCCTTAATTTCATTTTAAAATAAATTATTTTCAGAAAATAATTATACTAGGTAGAATGACAAGAAAAAAATGTATTTTTCAATAAATATTTAGAATAATTTTTTCCTCAGACACA
Source organism: Hipposideros armiger (assembly GCF_001890085.2). NCBI lineage: Eukaryota > Metazoa > Chordata > Mammalia > Chiroptera > Hipposideridae > Hipposideros > Hipposideros armiger. Next base: position 308,655 of record NW_017732148.1, on the reverse strand, counting down.
AATCCATGTAATTAATTATGAAACTTTTAAAAGAACACTGCAAGAAATAATGCATCTGTTTTTTTCCACTGCATGTAGAACCTTGTCTCACACAGTAGGAAACCAAATATTTGTTGAATACGTCAATTTGAGTGAAAATTCTGAAATGCACTTTGAAACATCATCTAGCCTCCCAATCATGCCATTTCTCCATTGGTTGATTTATAAAACTTTGCTTTGATATCAAAGAACATAATAAGCATGAAGAGCTAATAAGTAATCTATATGTGTGGCAACAAATGTTTATACAATTTTGTTTTAATCACTGGAACTGACTCAGTTGAAAATTTTCCATCTTGTAGTTTCCCCACTATAAAAGCTTTAGTTAAATTGCCATAAGTTAGCTAGTTCAGTGTTTTGCCAATTATTTAGAGACCCTGAAATGGAACAATTTTTATCATATGCAAAAAAAAAAAGGATCCTCTGAAAAATGAACTTGTAATTACACAAACATTTAGGCTTTTGCTGATGTAAAATATTCAGAAATGTTGACGTTTGTAGTAATCTTCCTCCCACATTTTTTAAAGTCTAGGGATGTTAACTGGTATTTATTAGACATACTTTATTGTCACTGTGAATTAGCTACATTAAGGCAAAAAAGCTAATTAATCTAAAGCTCCAGTGGTTTTGCAAATACTTGTAAAACTTGTTTTTGTCAGTGAAATAAACAGATATGGGGAAGGAGAAAGGGCTGTTTTCAGTCACTTTTCTTAGCCTACTCTTAAAATGATCTAGCATTACAGACCCCAGGACCCTGAGGGACACTGAAATATATAACTGCTTTGAGGAAGTCGGCAACTGTAGCAGCAAGTGGTCTGATTTTGTTAGCAGAGCCTTGCGGGATGGGGTGCTGGGAAGTCTCTGGTGTTTAAAATTGAAATGACTACAGAAGACTAGAGGATGGCAATGTACCATTATATAGCTGCTTCTTCCCAAAATATGCTTTCCAGGTTTCAGGCTATCCTAAATGTATCATACTTTAATATCACAACATTAAAGTGTTAAGGCAAACATGAGAATTTTGTCTTTTCTATTATGGCAACTTAAAGATATAAGATAATGTAATTTTGTTTTGTAAGGGTTCATAGAAGGCTATGTTTTCTTTCAGTTGTTACATCAAGTTAATGTCTAGTGTTCAAAAAAAAAAAGCAGTAAGAAAGTCTTTCCTGTGAAAGTAGCACATTACTGCGGGGAGCATGGGCTTGACAGTGTTACTTTGGTTTAATTCTGAGTCTGTTACTGATGGCTGGGCCATGTTAGGCAAAGCGTTCTCAGTCAACTTATGTACAACAGGACAGTCCCTGACCCTCAGGGTGACATGAGGATTCAGGAAGTTGTACAGCTTCCAGTGCAGTGGCTGGCACTTCCGATGCACTCAACTCATGTTTGTTCCTCTCACCCTCACCACTCCCCAGGCCCCAACAAATTTATTATAAAAAATAGACTAGAACAGAGGTCATCACAAAACAAAAGATACTTTGTGAGGATCATTTCTGATGCCTTGGTTTATACTCAACATTAGCTCAACACGAGATGTCTATTACTACACATGAGTTTAATTTGTGATGCCCCCCACTCCACTTCCTTCGTAGGAAACTACGAGGTTGTTTTTGTTTGTTTGCTTTGCTTTAGTTACCTTATTACTTTAGAGTCTCTCCGAGAGAGTATAAATGCCATTCACAGGAGGGTGCTTAATAAATAGTGATGATGAGTTGTAATTTTCTTTCTTTCCTATTATTTGTTTAATTTAATTTACTGTGGTGACATGGGTTAGTAAAATTATATAGCTTTCAAGTGTACATTTCTATAATACATCATCTATATATTGCATTGTGTTTTTCTAGTCCTATTATGGAATTCTGTGCCCCTGATGTTTATGGGTACTGATAGTACTATCAAATGGGTACTGATAGTACTATCAGATCACATTATGAAATATACTGGTAACATACGAACTATTTATAGATATGTTAAAAGTTCAATTTTTGTTGAATAGCTTAATATAGGGTGAGAAGAAAAAGAGTCTCTAAGATTCCTTCTCATTAAAACCACATCTTCATACCACTTAGTCAGTAGTTTTACTCAATTTTGTATGGTCTTTCATCTACATACCAAGCTATGCAAATTCTGAATTTGTTTAGTGGAATTACACAACTACCACCTAAATACTGTTAACTTTCCAAGCCCAATAAAATTTTGCAACTTAGATATCTGGTAGAGGTGGGTGGAAAGATACCATGTTTTAAAATATTTCATTTAGAAACATTTAAAAAAAGTATAGGTAAAAACCCATTTACTATTCCAGAATGTGCTGTCATAAAGTATTTTCAGTAATCTTTTATGAGTGGTAAATTTGCATTTGCCTTCACATTGGGTTGCTTAGCTATCTTGGTTGACTCATTAAAATGGATCTCCAGAAAGTGAATAACCTTTCATTCATAAATATTTTAGTGTGTCACATGTGACAGCTGTCCTGTACTAGGTAGTGGTGGTGAAGAGATAAACATGAATGTAACAGGCCTCAGCTCTGCTCTGGAGGAGAGAATATTCCATCGTCCCACCACTTTTCTTTATAAATGCTGGATAGAACCATTATCACAGTGGTGACAATAGGCTGAGGGAAAACATTTGATATGTCCTCTTATCCTAAACCCCCACCAAGAAATTTATGTAATACTGAGATAACATCCAGTGTGAAAACTGATAAATTTAGTTTCTTTTCTATTAATTTAGTTCTGTGGCAATGTTAAAAGTGCTTTTCATTAAGATAAACAATACAGAGAAAGCTGGGAGAGACCACCATCACCATCCACATGACCAGATTATCTGACATCCACACTTCCTTACATTTTCTTTAAAGCTGAGGCTGTGGGCCAAACAAAGGTGATGTGCAAATGAATGAGGACTGACCTGAAGATCCTGGGCTAAAATTCTCTTTAGTAATGGCTGATGATGATATGCTGGCTAATGTTAGATATAAAGACCCATGAGTCTCATTATTATATCTGCCTGTCTACAGGATGCACCGCTTCACATGCACATGGAAGATATCCAAAACTGGACATCATTGCTTGTCTCCAATGAACTCACTGTCCACAGTCCCTTATTTTAATCTTTCAGGCTTTTGAATTTATACTTCTTAAATTTTTTGTTTTGTTTTAGAAAAAGTAAGATGTTACACACAACTTACAGAGATAATATCTCCAAGTGATAACTGAGGGGCCCCCCAAAATAAATATTTCTGCTACAAAATGTATAACTATTTACATTATAGGAAAAAACCCCCACTACGAATGTCTTTACATTTATAGAACAATTGGTATAGGTTTTCCAGCAAATATTTGCTATAAACCTATGGGAAAAGATTGATTTTTGAAGTTTTTTTGGATTTTCGCATTGTAAATGCTTCGGCTCCCTAATTTTGGAGCATGTACACAATTTAAATTACAACAAAGAACCAGGTCTCATAGCTTATACACCATTTTCTTAATCAAAAATAATAAGCCATGGCTACACAGCGATCAGGGGTAAGGTTTGGATTTATTCTCCCAATATAACCCATATAATTCTATGTTCTTAGGTATCCTATTTTTAGTTAACTACCCACAGGTCAATCATCTATTTACCACCCACCTCTCCACTATTTATTCATTCATTCATTCATTCATTCCTCAGTTCATTCTCTTGACCATTCATTCATCCATTCAACAAATAGTTTTCAAGTGCTACTCTGTTCCTGGCATTATGCTAGGTGCTGAGTTGCAGTTAAGACTAAGACAGAGGCCTTTCCTTCAAGGAGCTCAATTTAGTAGGGGAAACAGAGTAAAAACATACATTATAATATAATGTAATAAATGTAAAAACAGAAGAATAAACAAATTATAGAAATAGCAGAGTAGGAATTAATTTTATTTGTGAAAAGTTGAGGTAATTGCATCTGAACTGGGTTTTGACAGCTAGGGATTGGACTGCCCAGGCTGTAAGAGGGTATCAGCTTCTAGACAAGGGAGCAGACTGCAAAGACTGGGGGGCATAAAATAACGCGGTGTTTTGGAACTAAAGGAAGTCTGATATTGCTAGAATACATAGAAATCACAATCTCTCCCTCCCGCTTCGAAAATGTAGGTAACATTAGGTAACTTTCTGAAATTTGACATTGAGATCATTCTCCAAGATTCCTAAAACAATCCTGGCAGTGAAACCAATCTGATCATTCCTTAACTGCCTTAGAATGCAGTTAGTTTAATATGAAGACTTTTCCAACTAGCTGCAATTTTTCTCCCTTCACAGATACCTTTTCTTCCTTCTCCTCTAGCTATCATGTGGTGGGAAGACACTATGTTCATGTTGACCATCACTATCCATCTGATCACTGATGGGCAGCAACAGCAATAAGGGGTATGTGAGGTACCGGGGGTGTTTATCTGTGGTATTCAGCTAATAGCTGACTCATTCCACAGTCCCGAGAAAAGGTGAAGAGCAATTTTAGACAAATGAGCTACGCAGCAGTTGGAAACATGTCTGATGCATTTTCTATGGAGAAGTTGGTGGGCATTTACGGTGGAATTCGCTTCTTTCCTTTTCAGCTTTCTGACATTTTATTTAGTGGAAAGGGCTACGTACATCACAGACTCGTTGAATCTTTAGGACCTAGAGGTCATCATATTGAAGCCTCAGCCTGATTTATGAATTGTCAAAGTCACTGATATACTTACTATAAACCACGAAAACTAAATATCACGTTGAGGGGCTTAGTGTAAGTTTAATTAGCATAGAAATATGGGAAATTGACTCCTGAGGGGAGTAGCAGGATTATCAGTGGCCTTTCTCTAATAATTGTTGATCAATGGTTTTATTCACCATTTCGTGAACTAGAAATCTTACCACATCCTTCTTACAGCTAGAGTAAAAAGAGAATAAAAAAATTAACTGAGGGACTATTTGTGCCAGGCAATGGAAGAGCTGTAGATTTTTAGATGAAGGGACAGAGATGGAGGGGAAGGTGGCGAGAAGAGAATACCTGGAACCTTGAAAGTAGGTATCATCATTCCCATTGTATACAAAGGGATGCTGATTTAGAAGTTTAGGACTTTGTCAAGTCAGTGGTAGGCTTTTTTTGCTATAACACGTTCTTGAACAGGCAGCACAAGGAGGCGGAATGGTTAGGGGCAGAGGCTTGAGAATCAATTGACATGAGCTCAAGGCCCAGCTCTGTCACTTCTGACTGAGAACTTAGGCTCTCTAAGCCTCAGCTTCCTCATCTGGAAAAAAATGGGGACGGTGGATTTGCATAGAGTTGTTATAGGGATTCAAGGAGATAGTACACTTGAAGTGTTAAGTGCAGTGCCTGGCTTGCAGTCAGTCCTCAACAGATGCCAGTGCTCGTATTTTCAGAGGCACAGGCTGATGTGCGACACGCCCCTGAGGCCTCAGGAAAGCAAGTAAGGGCTGGAAGCCAAGGTCTCACCTTGAGTTCCCCATCTGGCACTTACTCCACTGTGTCAAACAGACTAATCACAGCGAACCATGACCGAGGTGACATATACCAGGGCAAAACGTTTCCTATGGTTTAGACAAAACTTTAGCTCATTTTAGTGTGATGAAAGAGAGAAAAATAAATACCTGGTATTATATTCATAATTGTATTTTATTATGGGCTGCTTTCAAATTTAATTTTCATTTCTTTTTTATAATGCTTTGTGAATTTAGTGAATCTGATTAGCTTTCTAATCTCGCTTTTTTTTGAGGGTAAGGAAAGGACATGAAAGATACAACTCACTTCGTATATGATATATGCCTAGGTCAGTTCCTAATAATGCACTGAACTATAGATGCAATCGTAGGGCACTCTGCCCTACATCAAGCTCTGATTTTCATGACAAACTATTTTATTATGGGTACTGTTTCAAGCTAAAAGTCTCTTTTATCCCTTTCAGTTTAATAACACAATAATATTTGTAACTATCACTTATTTAATGCTCATCAAGCACCAGACACCGAGCTATCTACTTTATTCATAGTATTTTATTCAGTTCTTATAACTAGCCATGAGGTATTATCGCCCCCATTTTATAGATGAGAAAATTGAGGCCCAGTAGCATTAAGCAACTTGGCTAAGGTCACTGAGCAACTTAGCTCAGTGAATGACAGATGGGATTTGAATCCTCATCTCTCTGATTGCAAAATCTGTAAGTGGCACTGCCAGCTCCTTGTTAATTGACAAAATTTTACCACTTATTTTGAACCACTAGTAAAATAAATTTAAAGTTCACTTGGAAGAGAACATATTCAGTGTATTTTACCTTTTTCCCAGCACGACTGCTCCTGGATCTTGAGATTTCGCCTCCAGTTCTTGAACTTCATCTACTAATGTTTTAAAAGCAGTCCTCTTGATACTGCAGAAAAAGATTTGCATGTAAACATTTGCGTGAAGACTTAAGACTTTACAAAACTGGTTTATTATCATGCTGCTACATACAACAGTAACCAGAGTACAAGCAACAGCTTTTCAATAGAATTGAAGAAGTTATAATAATTCTGAGCATTAATATAAGTATAGAAATAACAGACTTCAAATAAATGGTTCATAATATTAAATCTCAGTTATTAAATAAGAATCATATAATTAACTTTAATGATATCACTTTTTTGTGAAGAGATAACATTTTAAAACCTATAGTCTTTGAGAAAAATTAATAAAGTTTTAGTTTCTTCCATTCTGTATTTTTCATATGTTTAGAATCAGGCATGCAAAAAACTTCATTTCACAACTGTTATTCACTCATAATAGTGTGTTTGGAGATAACAGAATTTTTTCTTCTACCTTGAATGGGTTTTTAAGGATGATTTCTTCTAAAAACGAGCTCTCTAATGTGAACTGAAACTACCTGCTTTACTTCTTATTTGGTCTTCTTTACTAATTTAGTTTTCTAGGTCCTCAATCACTCCTTTCTTCTTTCTTTACTTATATAGAATTCATGACTATTACTAACTTCTATTCTGCAAACTCTACATTCTTGAGTTGACGTTACAAGTAGAGAAATCTGAGGATAAACTTACATCTGTATTTTTACGTACAAAACCAAGAATTACACTTACACCTTGTATGCCACGTCAAGAAGTAAAGAAGCCACAGGAATAAACAGGAGGCCGGTCCAAAAGACTCCAGAACTGAACAGCATGGCTGCCTGAGGAAACCAACAGAAACAATGTTACTTTAGAAGCTCAGAAATACATCATTCATGTTGTTTTTGTTTGATTTTAAGTAAAATCATTTTGAGAATCTCATTCTGCAAGAGGGTATACAGTAACTCTAAATGTAAACTTGTAAAATATTTGAAATTAAAAGCCAAAAGTGTTAAAACATGTATTTACTACATCTGTTTTTTTCTCCCCTTCAAGTAGCTAATATAGCAAAGTTTTATCATTTGCCAATTCTTTTCATGTTTTTATGTGAGATTTTTATTATTGTGGTCAATCCATGGAGTAATAAACTGACCTTCTTTTATAACTTAGACTATCTTTGACCTTTATCATAACTTAGAATACCAAAATTAACCTTTTTTGAGCAAATTCAAATGATTCTGGATTAAATTCTCTTATAATACAGCATGTAAAATAAATCCTAGCTAGAAACTAAATTTACTATTTCTGGCAAATAAAAATTAACTTTACTTTTATAAAATATGACATATTAAAAAAATCATCCAGATAAAGCATGAGTATAGTATAACTAAATTCAGATATCTATGAAAATAGTTTTATTTTCAGCTGAAATTATGTAGAATAATCTTAATTTTTGTTTAAAGATTTACATAATTTGTATTGGTACATCCTGTAATTGCTAAAGACAAACCAACTATCTAGTATGTAAAACCCAAATAAAAGTGTATAAAAAATAACTTAAATTCTTTTGTATCAAATTCCAAATTGCTATATCAGGGCTTTTTGGGTTGCAAAGAAAATGATTCTATGACTAAAAAATTAACAAATTTGATTAAACTTTTGCAATTATAATATCTTTGAAATATAATTAGATTACACAGAGCTTAAAAGGAATGTGTCATACAATAATATAAAAAGAAGTATTTTGTTTTACCTCATGTCTATTTGTTTATCAAGAGTAAATTTTCAGTAAAAGCTCTGTTATATCCCTATTAAAAAGTAGCCAACTAATGCAAGCACATTAACACTCTATGAAAAAAATCACACAGAACTTTTTTCTAACCAGGTATGCATAGTTTAGTAGTTAAAAATGATCTAGAGTTTAATTCTTATAGACAGTTTCACAATTACACACAAACAGTCCTAATCAATCAATCCTCATCAAACAGAAAGACTACTACTTGTAAATTATGTTTCAAATTACCTATTCATTTTGACTCTGAACTGAAGACCAAGAACTGCTGTTTCAATTTTTTTCTACATGAACACGGGCTTACCAATAGAGGGTTGGCTGAAGAATGATAAGGGTTTCCCCTTTATGGATCAAAAGCTCTGAACACGGATAAAATAAAAACATGCTATCACAAAAAATTTCAGCAAAGAAATGTTGCCACGTGGATTCCATGAAATAGCACCCATATTGTAGACCCCAACAGCACGAAAAATATTCACATAAAAGTCACTTTATTTTGTAAGCAAAACATGATCTTCGACATGTTTGCTGACATCCTCAATAGTGAAAACCAACAATAACTATGTAATAGGAAATGTCAATCAAGTCAGTGGGTTTTGTTGAGAGTGAAGGAAGCTTTTTAGTAAGGTAACAACTGTAAAAACCACATTTCTTTTACCTGCTGGGGGGAAAAGTTAAGATTCAAGATTCTAAGTCATGTAACTGAAAACACCATGTTTACTTGGCTTAATTTTAATCGATTTTAAGTTAGGGGGAAAGAGAAGAAAGACTTATTCTTGCCTTTGCCACCTTGTATTAAATGTCCGCTGGTGGAAAAGGCCAAAGTGGTAGTGGAGACTCGAGGCTGCTAATTCTGACCATTGTGATGTTAACTATGAATGGGGGACAACTGGCGCCCACTATTCAGTCCACCAGCCTTTGGCTTTACAAATGAACAACATGAATTGAGGGGAAAAAAGTTTTTCTGCGTCATATCTGAAAGCCTGTCAGATTTTTTTTTTCCTTTTGCAGAGTTAATCCAAACCTAAAAGATTTAAAGCCGACATTCGCATTAAAGACAGAGAGTCTCTTTGTATTTTTTGGATGAAGAGGGGGGAAAAAAAAATAAAATCCCACAGAGGTATTTCCTTCCTTTCTGTACAAGAAAGCTCCCCCTCCCTCTGTAGAAACCATTTTTGTCTCTAACTTTTCACATCTCTCCACTCGCAGGCAGGTCAGCTGGGGAAAGGCGCCCTATCCCATCAGACAATGTGGGAGCGGGGGAGGAGGGGGGAAACAGGAGCAGCCTGTTCGGGCCTGGGCTCGAGCTCCCTCCAAGAGCAGTTTGCAAATTGCTCCTAACGTGGGAGATTGGTGGGCCCTGCCAACTGGCCCCCACCGCCCCTCCTGGAGGCCCTGTGAGACCAAATGGAATCTGCCACAAAAGTGGCTCCCGGGGGACTTGAGAAAGGATCAGCCGAGGGAGAGCTAGCTGCAAAACCCGTATACTGGAGGGCACAGGCCCTGTGAAGGAACAAATAACCACTTGTCTCTGCAGAGCGACTGTGGCTTAACATCGGACCACGGGGGCTTCAAAAATGAACCAACGCTGTCTGAAAACGCAAGATGCAGCAGAGAGATGGGGAATTGTTCTGAAATGTCCATGTGAACTTGCAGAGAGAGAGCCTTTGAGAAAACAGGAGCTCATGTGCATTTAGCCAAGCTGAGGGGCTTGACCAGATAAGAGAGGCTTACCTTCTGACCCGCCATGAGGTGACCCCTCTGCATCGACGTTTCCACACCAGGGAGGAACACTTAACTTCGTCAACCTTCAGGGTCCCCCAGTTCAGTCTTGTAGGAGAAGGACTTTCAATGCGCTACCTGCCTACAAAGCTTCAGCGCTGTGGCCCTTAATTCTATCCCTCCTTTTACATTACAAATGTCAGAATGCTGTGCTATGAGTCACTCTTGGACAGAGGACAGACACTGATTCTCCTGTGGGGGACCCTGACCGTATCTGCGGACCCCCACTGGAGCAGGACTGATAAACAGCCCTGAGAGAAATCCCGGCTCTGCCCTTCCTAGCTCCCAGACTCGGGGAAGTAACTTCTCAGTCTCCGCTTTCTGGGCTGTAAAGTGGATTGTAAGAATTAAACCTGAAGATGTTTGTAAAGTAGCTGCTTTTCTTAGTAACACGGATTAATAACAAACTTTCCTTTCTTCAGCTTAATTTTCCAATTTCTTTAAACACACTAGTCTTTTGTTTTTCCTAGTGATCTCTCCCATGAGCTTCAAGGAGGGAAATTTTTACCACAATATCAAATTAAGTGTAAGTCAGCTTATAAATGTCATGTTTTCATCACATTGATACCACAAAATATGCTTGTCTTCAGATTGAAACTGGCCAAAGTAACTGACCACTAATAAATTCCCATTCACCTCAATTTGCTAATTTAGGAAATGGAGATACATTTTTTTTTCCATAAAAATTATTGAAGACAGCATAGGGATAATATGTTAATTTAGGAAGGGAAAATTACTCAGAAAACAGTGCTGTAAAACTTAGTTTTTTTTGAGGGGGTAAAGGGCAGCAAGGTAATATAAATTCCAGAGGGGTTAACAGTTAATGGGAATAACCACAAAAAAACCAAGAAGTGATTATTATGACTTTAGATAAAGTTTTATATAAGGACTTTCTTAGCTTAAAAACAGTGAAAAAAACTACAAAAAAATGCATTAGAGAACGGACTCATAAAAATGTAGCAGCCCCACATGTTCAAAAAGAACATAACCAAAAAGTTTGAAAAACACAAAACTGGGAGAATGACTGCCATGAACACATGAAATTTTGCAATAATACGTGATTGTAAAAATAGACCACTTATCTTCATAAGAATAGCTAAGATCCCAATAGATAGGAAAAAACCTGAGAAGATATTCACAAAAGCAGCAGCAAGTAATTAATAACACGGAAAAGTCATCAGCCTCTCCGTAATTATAGAAATGTGACCAAATTAGAGCAGATTTAAACACTTCACTATCAGTTGAGGGGGGATATAGTGAACAGGTCTTTGTAACAATTTATATTCCCATCAACAACGTACTTGCCTTTGAGAAAGGTATTTGTGCATCTAGGATGCAACGTTCATTCCTGTTCATTTGATAATTCAGTTTCTGGAACCACATGTCGAACTTTGGGGCACCTTTTGCATATAGGTTAGTATCCCATGAAACTAGTATCCTGTGGTCACTAGTCCTGAAAGCAATGCCCCCCAAAGGTGTGCCATGGCCCCACGGTTAGTACAGGTTTAAACACACCACAGCAATACCCTCTTGAGAGTCACAACACAGTCGAAGATTTAATTTGAGAAACCACAGTCAAGAATCCTATACTGAATAGTTTTCTCAACCAAGGTTTCTAAATGTATTTACTGACCCTGGCACACTTTCCCCACACATGGCTTACTAACATCCCATGGAACTAATTTTGGGGAATGCAACTATTCATTGTGGGTTCTTTTCAATAGCAAAACATTAGTGAAAACTAACCAGACACTATGTGGCTGGTTAAGCAAATGTACATCCATTAAGGGAATATTATCCAAGCTGTCATTAAAGATGCTGTTCACAGAATGTAATTATTAGAAAACTGATCAGAAGAGTCCTGAATACAGGAGGAAAAGGTAAATATCCTGCTATTCTCTCAGGAGCCTTCTGTTACACAAACACTCCCTAGGAAGCTTGGCGGTTTCTCTTGTCTATACGGGGTCAGTCACGACGTTTCCCTGTGGCTTCGACCTCTTGCCTGTACTTCAAACACAGACTAACCAGCTGTGAACCTGACCATCACACGTACTTCAAACTAGATACATCCTACATTGAACACAGTCTTCCCCCCAGACCTGCTCTCCCTTTGTGCAATCTATCCAGGGAATGACTTCCGTGCCAATTTAGCGACTAAGACAGAAACTAGGCTCTATTCTTGCATTGTATTTTACACCACATCCAATATAACACCAGGTTCTGTTGTGTTTCAACATCTTCAAACTTATCCACTTCTTGTCAATCCTGCTGCCATTATCCCAGTCCCACAATTTGCCTGTCCTCCAAATAGCCTCCTAGCTGGACTTACTGACACTAGTCTTGCTCTGTGGCTAGCCAGTCTGCACACTGCAGCCAGAGGGATATTTCCAAAGTGCAAATTAGATTTTAGCAGTTCTTGGACTAAACCCCTTCAATGGCTTTATGCCACCCTCAAGTGAAGAGTACAAAGTCCTTACCAGGATTTCAAGATCTTTCCTAACTGACTTCTGATTGCTTCCCCGTATCATCTCTCGAGCCAGTCCCCATCTCTAGCTACACAACGTGTTTGAGTTCCGGGAGTGTGCTCAAGCTTACTTTTATTCCTGAGCCACTGCATCTGTGATTTCTATTTGCTCCCCAGTTTTCACCTCAGATGTCACTTCCTTCCTTCGGTTTGGGTTAGCTGGCCCTACTTTGGGCTTCGGTTTTGGTGGCACCTATTACCCATTTTCTAGCTGCTCCTTTGTCTTCCTGTTATACTTTAATTGCTGTAAGAGGAAGAACTGTACCTTGATAAATTTTACAACCCAAGTGCTTCATCACCAAGCAAGTGTTCAATATATAGTTGTTGAAGAAGTTGTTAGAACCTAGTGTTTGGAGAGATTAAAAGTCAAAACACCACAGCTTTGGGACTATGTTTCTGAGACGTGGTGGTGACAGTTTGATTAGTTTGCCTGTGTTGTGGCATGCAGTTATCCTGGGAGCAGTTATAACTAGATATTTGTGTGATTTAGGGAGACAGGAGAAGAGGTTGATCCAGCTCCCTAATCATCCTTTTCCAATGTAGATTGTCTTTTCCCGTTAAAAAAGCTGAGTGACATGCATTACAAGCATAAGTATGTTAAACTCCCTCCCTCTCCCTCCCATACAAATCAAAAGAAATATGTATTTTGGTGAATACAGGGAAAGTAGACTGGAAATTACATAATTTTTAGGGGGGGTGGGGTGGGGAGAAGGAGGTAGAATGGGCAGGAAGAAGAGGAAGGTCTCGCGCCAGTTTACTACTAGCATTTATTATCATGTGCTCTGACCTAAACCTTTATTCTATGGCTTCAGGTACTTTGTGCTTCAAGTAATGATGTTAATAATATCTGGGTAACTTTCTGTGACTTGGTCTTTGCTTAACTTTTCAGTTCTAGTTCCAACTATTTCCTACCTTAGCAACCCCAAACTCCCTCTGCTTGGGCTGTTCTCTACTTGGAAAGCCCTTCTCACACTTGCCTTGCTGGGCAGCTCAGGGAACAATAGTACCAAGAAACCTTTCCAAACTATCCAAAGCAAAGCCTAGGGATCAAGTGCCCTCTCCTCTGCCAGCACCTGTGCATTTGATCATACTAATTAGCATCTTATATTCTAATTATCTGTTAATCTATTGGTCTACTCCATGAGACTTAAGCTCCTCAGAATGACTCTCTTTTTTCAACTTTTGATTCACTGATATCCAGCATAGGTCCTGACCCACAGGCACTCCATAAATCTCAGTTGAATTGAGCTGAACTGGGCTCTTATGCAGGATGAATTACTACTTTCTCCATAAAAATAGACAGGGCAGAACACCCAGAAAATAACTAAGGAGAAGGGTGTTTCAGATAAACCCCAATATGTTTGAAATTATTCCCAGAAGCTCTTGATTACTCAGAGACAAAGAAAACCCTTGGCTTGAATTATCCCAAACAAACAAACAAAAATCTCAGAAAATATGCAAACTGTTCCAAACAAAAAAATCTTAGAAAATATGCAAATTAGACACAGTTCACAGTATTTATGTGCTTCTTTTCTTTAGGTATTTCTGGGGGGTGGTGAGGGACTGAATAAGGGGTGATCACCCTTGGGACTCTGTACTAATATTCAATTTAGTGGCATGATGCAAGAAATAACCTTTGAATCTCCATCCTCTGGCAAGGGAGTAATGAGAAAACAAATGATTAAAAAAGATGTTCAGAGAAAAAGGAGAAAGGGCTAGTTACCACCTAGATCAATCAGAAGTTAGCTTTCTCAAAAAAAAAAAAAAAAGCAAAAATTGACTGTATTCAACTGAACATGCAAAAGACAGTAGTGTTTCTAAAAAGGAATAAAGAACACTAGGAAATGTGTGGCTCTGAAACTTTACTTTCTGAGGAGATAGTTCCCAGAATAGTAAAATTAATTAAGAACAGGATTTGTCTTTGTTTTATTTTAATTGTCTTTATTGTGCTATTTAAAAAACTTGAAAGTACCATAAAAATGAGAATAAAATTAGCAGAAAAATATTCTTTTTATTATGAGAAATATAATTTAAAAATGTTACAATGATCCTGAATAAGTTGTATACGAAAGCATATGTTATCTCAATGCTCACAATGTTTACCTATTTTATCATTCTTATGGGTTTTTATAATTTTGTGATGGCTCTGTATTCTTTCTTTTATAAAGCCATCTCATTAAGCATCAATTGTTTGATTAATAGTAATTCAATCTGTAGAACACAATGACCTATATTTTAGATTATAGGAAATTTTTTTCTATTAAAATTATTTATTTTCTAGCTTTACTAAGGTATAAATGACATACAACATTATGTAAGTTTAAGGTATACAATGTGTTGATTTGATGCACGTATATATTGCAAAATAAGCACCACCATAGCATAGCTACCACCTCTATCCTGTCACGCAATTACCATTTCTTTTGGGAGCTCTTTTTAAAAACTCAAAACTTCAAAAAGCACTTAGCTATAGAAAGGCATAGAAGAGCTGATATATGACTTATACAGGAAAATTACTGACTTTCATGGCAGAGACGTCCAGTTGTCCCCTAATATGTCCCCTCCCCCTTCTTAGATGCAACCACTCGATTTTTGACTGGACACCTTGTCCTCTAGCTCAAAGGCTATATTCCTCCAGCTCTCTTGTTGCAGTGAGGTGTGGCCATGTGACTAACTTTGGCTAATGAAATCCAAGTGGAAATGTGGTAGGCAATATCTAGGATAGAGCCTCAAAGAGAAAGAATTTTTCCCGATTCCTTGCTGGCTGGAATGTTGGTAAATGGTTAGAACTTAAGCAGTCAGGTGGACGACGAGGAAGTACATTGAGGTTGGCACTGCAGCAAGATAGAAGCAGCCTGGTCCTTGATGACTGCACAGCTGCCACCCCAGTCCTGGACTACCTGCCTCCACTAGACTTCTTTTATATCAGAGACACATACGTTTCTATCTTGTTCAATGCAGTTACTTTTTTTTTTTTAAACATCAAGAAACATGCCATAAAAAATAACTTGCTTTGGATGATACATGCTAGGGAAACTACGTGATCACTTGGAACAAAACAGCTTTTGACCACTCATTGACAATCCCTTTGTCTTACCATATCATGGGACGCAAAAATTGTGTCCCATTATGAGCTTTATTGAAGCAGATAACAGTGACATTCATGGTTTCTTTCATGAACATTTCTGATCGAATCCCTGGCAAACAACACGAATATAAGCTGTACTGGTCTGATGAGCTCGAACGCCGAGCCTGGAGGGGTGATCTGCCCTCTGCCCATCTCACATGGCTCTTTCCTGCTCTTGGTGCCAGCCACACTGGTCTTTTATTCTTTGAACTTGCCAGGCTCATTCCTGCTTCAGAGCATGAGTTCCTGCTGTTCCTTTAACCCCAAAATGTTCTTTACACATCAGGTATCCATCCATCCCACATCGTTTGAGTTTCAGCTTAGCTGTCCCTTCTTCAGAAAGACATTCCTGGAGCACCCATTATAGTCCCTGTCATATCCTGCTTTTTTTTTTCTTTTTTTCTATCACTTGTCACTTGTGAAATTATCTTCAGTCGTTCATTAGTTAGTCATTTGTTAGCTGATTTAATGACCATTTCTCCTTCCCATATTCCCTAGTCATCTCAACCTGAACACTAATGCAGATCCTGCTTAATTAATCCGTTACCTTGACACAGCACCCTCACTGATTAAGCACTCAACACATATTTATGGAATGAATGAATATGAGAACGAATTGACTCCAGAGAACAGCCAAAGCTCTGCCATGCTAAGAGCAGGCTTTGTTCAGCTTTCCGTGCCTCAGTCACCACTCTGGCACTTTGGGTACACACAGCATCTCTTCCATTGATGACCTTAACACCCCATCATCAGCAATGCGATCCTTAAGGGCAAAGACCAATTCCGTTCATCTTTGCATCCTCTAGTGTCTAACGCAGAGCACGGCATACATTAGACACTCTACATACATTTGCTCTGCTATTGTGGGAAAAGATGCTGGGCTTACAGAAAGGAATGGCAGCTCTGTGACTCTAAAGAGAGCTCTAACTTTAAAATGTGCCCAAGTGTCCTGATCGGCCATGACATTTGCCGTATGTGTGTCTTTCTTTCCTTCTCCATATTTCTATGCAGGCTTCTCTGTACAAACTGGGCTTGGAAGTGGCTATGTAGCCAGCTGCCTTAAGACTTGTGGCCGTCTGCTTGCCTCATTTACTGTCTGAGGCATGACAACTGTGACCTTGTTTTACTGGATGGGCTCACTACCACTGCTCACTGAAGAACCTCTGACAGAGTTTAGGGTAGTTTTGCCCTCTAGGCTACTTGGCTAAACACAGTCATCTTGGATGAAACTCCATCGTATCATAACACTGCCCCACCCCATCTGCAAGGGCTGGTGACCAATAAATTATCACATGCTATCGAGGTAATTAAAAGCCGAGAGATGAAGAAGGGCGATTTTAACCAGGAAATTCCTCATATGTAAAGTAATTTATTATGTTGGTAAAATGGGTAACAGCATAATTTAGGAAAACCATATCACTAACGTGGTTTATTAATACCTTTCCTACAGGGGTGACACCAAAGGGTTCAACAAAGATTTTTATTGTTTTTCAGAAAGACTTTACAAACCTCAATCAAGAGATCTGAAATTCTGTAAAACACATGCTCGTTCCTTAACTTCAATTTCCTTCAGTAGTTTTATAGATCCCTTAGGCCAGGGAGAGCAGAACCAGATGGTGCTTTTGGGAGGACTTCGCTGTGCATGTCTGCAATGCCATGATACATTTAAAAGTGTTGCTGATACTGAGCTCCTGGTATTAATCGTGATATGAAATGATCCTTGATGGAGCTGGCTTTTTATTTTTTAATCTGGTATTGTAATCATAGTGGCTAACATATTTTTTTCTGGAAATTAAAAAAAAAAACCCAGTAACATCATCTAGACCAGTCGGAAAGCAGGCCAGCATATGTTTATATAACATAGCACTTCTCCCCAGGGCCTACCTTGCCCCATAAATTGTTGTACTGGTGTGAAAAAATACAAGTCATGGCTTAAAAAAAAAAGAAAAAAAGTCCTCCTCTTAAATCACAACCATATTTGTGAGCGGAGAGGAAGACAGCAGCATATTTAAAGCTGCAGCCGAGCCTGTCATACTATTTTCTCTTTATTTGACTTTCTGAAATAATTTCTGATCGTTGTATTTTTCTACCTTTGTATGATCCACTCCCCCTCCCACACCCCTATGTCAGAATTCCTTTTTCACAGATAAATATTTCAATGGTTTGTGGTAGTGGGACACTTGTTAATCATTACCATTTGAATCATTATTATGAGTAGAGATGTAGAATTACTGTAATGGAAACAAAGCTCAAAAATATAGGAAGGAATGTTTCCCAAAAGGGAACACCCTGCCCACCAACTGAGAGCAGGCTGGAGTAACTGAAGTCTGCACTACACTCTGAGATATTTGGGGAATGGATTTCTGGTAACTTCAGGCATGGAGAATGTGCTGAAGTAAGGGGGAAAGAAACTACTGATCGTGTGAAAAAAGAAAACAAACCCTAGTCAGAGATAATGGTAGCTGAGGACAGCTGAAGACAGAAATATTGTATGCAGATAACAGATTGCTTAGTTTACCAACAAGATGGAACCAAGTACCTGGACTGGTGGCACTGCCACTAAAAGGCCTTTAAAGTTGATAAGGCTGGGAGAAAAGCCTTAATGGAGAAGAATGAAAAGATAAAAGAAATGTAAAAGAAACAGAACACTGGTTAAGGTGGTCGATTCTGGCTGGGTTCTAGTCGTAGCTCAGATACTTACAAGCTGTGTGACCTTGAGAAAATTATTTAACCACTCTGTGTCTGTGACATATATAATGGACCATACCTCACAGTGTTGCTATTCAATGCTCCTAGTGCTAAATGAGTGAAGACATGAAAAGTGCTGTAACAGTGACTGACCTTCAGTAAGGAGGCCCTATTATGATCTGAGTGGCAATGGTACATTCTCTGATGAGGTGGCATGATTGGGTCTCCAATTTCATGCATATATTTTTTAATGAGATGGGTATTATGCTAATATTGCAGTTAAGGATGGGCAAGGGGCTAGGCTATGAAGTGAGATGGAATTCCTATAAATGTGTTGAGGATGTCAAGTGACTTGAAAAGGGAGAACTAAAAATCTGGGTACTTTTTAAAAAGAGATGGAAACACTTTTATATCTGGCTAGCTTAGGCCCTGGGTATCCTGGGAAACTGCAGATAAATCAGAGGGAAATCAAAGCAAGGAAGATGGCTGCATTGGAAAAAAAAAAAAGACGAGCTATCTGGGAGTAAGGAATAGCAATGCCTTTCCCCCACCTCCCACCCCAAAGTATTTAGTTTCTCCGGATATTAGAGAAAACCAATGTGATTATATGATTTGGGGGAAAAAAAACCCAAACCTGTGATGACTTCTCTGGGTCAGTTGCTTTGCTTACCACAAAGGTCTGTGACATGGATTTAAAATAAGGTCTGCCAGGGATCAAACACAGTGCCTGAGGAACATGGTAGGTGCACAATAGATGTTGGTTCCCTTCCCTCCTCCTCTTAGCGCGCCAGGAGTTTCTTTGAACATGTTGAAAGAAATGACTCTGTCTTCATAGGGGGCCACAAAGATAAACCAAGGATACAAATTGGAAAGGACTATAAAACTGAGGTCTATTTGTGAATATACAACTGAATATACACACACGAGACCTGTACCTGTAAGTTGCCTAATTTGTGTGTAATTTGCACCCCGAGATCCTGTTAACTAGAGTAAGACAGTCTGTGCCCTTTCAACATTTAAGATGTTCCTCTGGGGAGAAGAGTGAAGAGAAACACAGAGAGAATATAAATCTCAGGAGCTGGCAGGCAACCTCGGAGGCGTAGATGATTGAGGCTGCTTAAGAATCACTTGTGGCCCATCGGCACAGAAACAGGTGATCACACGAGACCAGCATCCTGCTCTGCAGCTACTGGAAACTGCGACCTGTGGACCTCTACATGTTAGAAAGATGTTCTTTTTGAGCTGCAACCTGGCTCTGTGTCACCTCTACCCCACCATTTCTCATTTGTTTATTTGCAACCAAAAAGCAAGCAAAAAATGTTACTGGATGATCATTTATTTAACACCAATTTACGGGGCACTAGGAGCCCCACACTGTTATGTAGGCGCGAATGAGTGAAGAAATGAAGGGGCAGGGGACACCTGAGAAGGGGTGTAAGCAATCAGGAACGGTCACTGTGGCTCGGATGTGGAGGATGGGCTGAAGAAAAGCAAGACCACTGAAATGTCTACAGAGAGAAGAAAGGTGGAGGAGGCCGTGCTGTCAGGGAATCAGAGATTTCCTCTTTCACACAAGTCCTTGCAGTACCTGCAAGGGAGTGACAGTCCCTTCAGACTTCTAATTCCCAGATGACAGACCATGGATTCCTCTGACTAACTATGATCAGAGAGCAGAATAGCACAGGGCTTAAGGTAGTGGGGCTGCTTCAGGCCTGGGGCCAGACGTCACAGTCAAAGTCTCCTCTGCCACTGAGTATGAGTGGGGTGTGAGACCAGGGACTTGACCTCTCAGTTTCTGTGTTCTTCTCTGTGAAATGTTTATACAACACATTTCTGGGAGGATCCAGTGAGTTGCGGACAAGCACATCCTAACGTGTTCACAGCCAGCACGATGGAGTCCACCTTGACTCCACCTTTCACTCCTCACATCCGGTCTGTCAGCCAATCCTATTGGCTGGGCTCTACCTTCCCAACAGATTCAGAATCGGGCCACTTCCCCGACTGCCACCCTTCTGGCCCACACCACCATGGTCTCTCGCCTGGGTTATTGCATTTACTTCCTAAGGGGTTCCTAACACAGCAGCCATAGCCCTGCTATGAAAACAGAAGTCAGGTCTCAGACCCATCCGATGGCTCTTGACCTGACCATGAGTAAAACCCACAAAGCTCTATAGGGAGTGCAACATGTCAAGTAAAGGAATGCTCATCTTGATACTTATCCTGGTAGTATTGGCAGTAATATATTACTATATATAACATATAATACTATATATGTAATATATAATAATATGCAACATGTAATACATAATATATTACAATAGTATTTTGCTATGAAAGTTAACAGATGAATAAATTTTATTCAAGATTTAATATATATATAAAATATATATATACACACATGCAAAGATATAAATATTGGCACATAAATGAATTTTTCATATATACACATATGTATGTTATGTATTTGGCTATACTCTTGATTGAAATATAGTTTTAAGATTAGAAAAATATAAACCTAAGAGTAGTTACTTCTTTCTGAAATTAACTGGTTTGTAATAGAACTAGTGACTCTCTACTAATAATAAAAATGTGAAAAATTGAGTATTGCTACTAACTTTTTTTGGGATCTATTACCCTGGTGCCCAGGAAATGCAGACTATCTGTCATGGAGAATTTGAGTGGCATTCTTGTTATCCTCTGTTTTTGAGTTGTGAGGATCATTCACATACACACATATGTATCAAAACGCTTGGCAAACACTAAAGCACTACATAAATTTAAAGTATTATCCTTTTCTTTGAATAAATTAAACAGAGTTACATTTTGGACAAGCTCGTCAAGCCTCACACTGAATTAATCCATTTTCATATTTTCAGTGGAGCACAAACTATTTAAACATTATATTCAAAGTATCAGTAGTAATAAAACAAGAAGAAAAAGAACCCCTGTTCACACTTCTCACTGTATGTGAAGTGAACAGTAATGTGATGGAGTGCTGACATTCATTTCACTTGGAATTAAACACGGCATCACCGCAAATCTCAGGAGATGATATTAAGTTTTCTGTTTGGATAATACCAGGAATTCTACAAGCAAGGGTAGAATTATATTCAGTTGGCAAAAAGCCAATCAAACTTCACACTTGTCCTAGAAGTAAGTGGTCAAAAACTCTGTTCTTGTCATCAAAGCTGCTGGCTATAGTTGCTTAAACTATCAGGATCTCAAAATCTTTTGTGTTATTCATTTTGAAGAGAAAACATTAAGAAATGAGATAAAATGAAAAAGATATTAAGTTGGAATTGACCTTAGGGAAAAGCAGGTCCAATCAGATAGAATGCATCGAATAAAAATAAAGAATAAAACTGGATTTTTTAAGTGGTGTCATCAGACTTTGATTTTATTTCTTCAGGAAAAAAGCACTCAGAAACCAAGGTAACAGGGAGATGAATTCACAGCTTTCTCTATGTTTTCCTCAAAATACATGCTGTAAATTTTCTAGAGTTCACAGTACATGCTTCAAAAGAAGGCTTTACTTTTGGTGGAAGGAAGTACATGTTCTTTGATACAAATGTCTGGTTTTGCTGTAATGGTATATAATGCCACTCTCTAATAAATTTAACCACAAAAAAAATTTTTTTTAATGTGTCTGTATTCTACTAATTTATAAAAAGCAGAATGCTGTCAGATAAAATTTCATGAAAATGATCTATAAACCAGACTGTCAAAAGTGAAAGGTACTCAGGCAGTACTTAGGGGCAACAAGTACATGGAAACCGCTGGAACAGTTTCCTGTGACTATGGGAAAACAATGTACTGTAACGGAGCTCACATTACCTTGATTTGCAAGTTACTGTGAGGTCACAGGAAATCCTGAAATGTTTTCCACATTTTCTTTTATACATTTTATGTCAAATTTCCTGCAATTGAAATCATAAACCCTCCTACTGCTGGAATCTCTTCTGAAGGAAAGGAGATCTTGTGACATTCCCTCATGAACACCTAATAACTCAATTCCTACTAGTGTAACAAGAAACTGAAAGACAGAATTGAAAATGGACTATGATAAGGCTGAAATGTCAGATGCCCTAACTCTTTCAGAATGAAAACCAAACTGATGTCATTAAGACAACTCTAAAAGTGCATTTAATCTCATGACAGTAGGCTTTTCTTTAGAATAAGAGATAACAGAAGAAATGATAGACTGTCCCAAACACATAAGCTCACCATTTCCGCAAATCTCTCATCCGAAATGTATTTGTGATTTACGTTCTCATTTTAAAATGGCATTTTCTATATGGATATTCTTAACATGATTCAAGCTCCCGACAACCATATTTTATTTTCCCTGTTATGTTTATGAAAGGATAAGTCAGATTTAAGTAAAACGTCTAAATTTAAAATATTCTCTTAAGATTTATTGCTTACAATGGTGGAATTTAAAAATAGCCTTTAAATGGTAAAATGCTATTTTAATATAAATCCAAACGAAACAACTCAGGTTCATTAATGAATACCTATTTTGAAGCTTGTTGGATCACGAGTTATTAGGACACATTACCTCTCCTGACATGTCAGGGGCCATCGGAACAGCAGGCCACAGAGATGAGTAGATTCCAAAAAAGACCACCCACAGTGAGATGCTGCCCCAAATTGCTATGTGGCTGAACTGTGAAGAAAAGGGAATTGGAGTCAAAAGACTTTTAGATAGACCGAGTATACAAACACTAATAACACTTTCACAAACTCCCTTATTAATTTTTTACTACATCCATAGACTATTATCTATGGGAATTTCTAAATAATTGTGTGCATGAGTGTGTGTATGTGTGTTTTAACCGGATCTTTCATTAAATGCTAATCTCTTTCCACAACAGCTATGATATTTGTGGTACTGGCATTTGGAACTGTTCTTTCTCTACCTCCTTTGGTGGGTCTCTCCTCCTACTCTTCTTTTTCCCCCCGTACCATCTTTAAGGCTCCTGATTTTTGCTCTGAATGCTCTTGCTGAAAGGTGTTAGACACTTCTGTCAATACTATCTGTATGCCCATGACAGTCAAATCCAAATTTCTTATGCCAATCTTTCTTCTGAGCATCAAACTTTAATTTTCTTTTCTCTTTCTTTCTTTGTTTCTCTCACTCTCTCTCTCTCTTTCTTTCTTTCTTTTTTTTTGTTACCTAGGTCTCTCTACCTGGATGTGAATATACTTAAAAACTAAGGTATCTAAAATAGAACTTGTTTTATCCATATTGGATATTTACAAATATCTGAGGACAAATATTTTGCTAAAATGATTTGTCTTCAGAATCATTTTGCGATGGATTTTCTGCCAAATGCCAGTCTTGTGACACACTCTACTAAGAAAAGGCTCCTTGTCAGCAAGTTTAAAAGCCTCCCCTCTTCCTGGGATAGTCACAATATATGCTCATATATTAAGGGCTCTATGAAGTCTTGTGGTAAATAAACTTATTTGTTTGCTTTACTCAATGTTTCCAAACTAGAATCGCTGGTTCTGCCCCCTCCATCCCTGACCCCCGAACAATTTACAACCCAGAGCACTAGGGTTAAGGGATATATAAAGTTAGAATGACAAACTACAAAAAAATTAGCAATAATGCATAAGCAAACGTGATATTTCTTGGTTGTGATTAGAGATACTCTTACCCATGTCCAGTATGATGTCTCCAATCCAGCCTTCAAACACACAGTTATCACCACAAACTATAACAGAAGGGAAGATGTTATATATTTTTTTAAATAAATAGGATAGTTCATCAAATGATTGAAAGTGAGATTTATAAAGAACAAGTATCTCGGAATTGCATGATCGGACTAGCAGATTTCTCACAGCTTGCCTTGTATGTCCAACAAGCAAAGAATCAAGTGAATTAACCGGGTGGCTGAACATTATGACCGTGACCAGCCAGCCTGCCCATCTGCAGCATCACACCCTGTCTCTTCCCACCTCACAGCACAGTCCCTCCACGAGGTGCCGGAGCACGTGTCTGCCTGCTTCTAGTACAATTCATGAACAGTGACGGAGCATATACTTGGGTTTTCAAGCTTGCTTTAATTGGATATCATCTTTAATACTTAAAGCCTCCACTTCCTGAATTTTAAAGATAAATTCTAAAAGTAATATAACTGGATATTTAGAAATCTAAACACTTATTCTGTAACTATTTACTTGAAACTACGCAGAGAATATAAGAGCTAATTATGTGATGTATACCCCCATCGTCGGTGACTAAGCTACTAATTCCAAAGGAAGGGAACCAGGTTTAATGAACTGCCCTGTGTTTTCCACAGGGTAACATCATGCTTAAGTGGACTGGGCCTGATCTCAGACAATTTGTGCTAAGGATGCCATCATTTATTAGCTGTTTTGGTTAAGGAACAACGCAAGTTCCTTGACATCTCTGTGTCTCAGCTCTTCATCTATAAACTGATAAAGCTCACCTACCTCCTCGGGGTTTGAGTGCAAAGCACCAAGAACAGTGCTGAGCACTGTTATCTATTATCATCTATTTATAATTAATCATAAAATTTTAAACATTGTTAGTAATCTAGAGAGCTCTGGGCATTTTCAGTAGTTTGCGGTGATGGATGTATGACGTGTGCTTAGCACTGGTCATCAATAAATGCTTCAATGGCCAAGTCCCACCTTCAGGCCTTTTAAGGGTTTGCACATAGTATTTGCTTAGATGCTTCCCAGAGGGGTCATAAAGTTACGGAGGCAGTTGGGCTTTCTCAGCAGGCTATTCCATAACAATGTAGGATTATTATCTGTAGAACTAAAACTGTTATTAAAATGTAAATATTAATTAACTGGAGTGATATGAAAAGTCCTAAAGTAAGATATAGTTTAACTTAAAATTGAAGAAAAACTGCCTCTTAAGACCTGGGTACTTTAATATGTCCCTAGGAAACATCCATGATACAGACTGATTAATTTCTAAACTTACTCTATCAGGTATTTGCTTATTTCTGTTTTGCATTCATGTTGTATGAGAACAAATCACCAGCCCCCTAGAACATATTTTTCCTTTCTCTTACTATTTCAGGGGGCTGATGTCTATGGAAAGGAGACCTCTGGATTTGCCAAAACCTTAATCCCTATATTACTTAATAACTATCACTCAGTTATGTAAACATTTGACATTTAAACATCCTATTATAGTTTTTTCACCCACTGAGTCAGCCATACCAATGACCACTTAGTATGTAGAATAGCACGGTGCCCACATCCAAGGATCATGGAAGGGAAACACGAGTAGAGAGGAAAGAACATTGGTCTGACAATTCAGAATTGCAGGTTAGAGTAAATTTTTATCAGATACCAACTGTGTGACAAGTAGTGCTTTTGAATTTTAAGGGAAAAATGGTTTTAAAACATTCTTTGGCTCTTTATGGCAGGAATGGGCTTGCAATCATCAGTGCATCTTCTATCATTTTGGGATAATTACTTAAGTCTATCAGTTCCATGCCTTGTGTGGGTGAAAATGTACCCGAAGAGTGGAGATTTCTCTCCCATGTTAGTTATCAAGAGACTCTAGAACAATTACCGGTCAAAGACCCCAAACCAGTATAATATTTGCCATAAATTTAGAAAAGCAAAAAGATATAAACAAGGGCAGGAAAAAAAGAACCTGAGCAAAGAGGGATAAGGAAGAGAAAAAGGGCAAATAGGAGGTAATAAGAGTCAAGAGGGAATATTGAAAATAATAGCAACCGAAGTCCTATAAAGTAAGTGAACCTAAGTAACATTTTAATAACCTAATAGAAAGTAATCTCTTACTAATCCAAACATCTCATTTCATTTTTAAAGGGAAGTGTAACCAACCCTTAAATCCAGAAATGCACGCATTTAAATTTGAAAATGAAACGAGCATGGAGCACATATGAAAGGACTCGGTTTTATATGTAAACCAAGCAAATGTCCTGTACTTACAGTGTAAACAAAGTTTCCCAATAGCAGATAGTCAGAGGTTTTTCCATTTCCAAATACAGTGCCTGCATAAAAAGAAGAGAGGCTCGTTAGAAAAGAAAATAAATGAGGTCCTTTCAGAATGCTTTCAAAGATAATTAAACTTAAAAGTAGTGAACAAAAAAAGGGAAAGCAATGGAACCACAAATAAGGCTAAAAAAAATACTGTAAGAAGTCTCACAAAGCTGCTATAAATAGAGGTCACAAATTAAAAACAAATTCCCGATAGCCAACATGAAGAAGGAAACCTGACTTATTGAGCAAATCTCAGGATCCATGAAATTAAAAAAAAAAAAAAAGAAACTAATTGTTCAAGCAAAGCTTAATTAACACTATGAGTATTGAGACAGGAGAAGGCCTATGAACTCTTAATAAAGAGCTCTGTTAACAATATAGATGAGGAGTTTAGGGAGCATTCTTACCATCTCTTAGTAAAGCTGTTGGCAGTGGACCAACAAGGATTCAGAAGAACTACTCACAGAGGGCTGAGGAAGACCATATGATTCCAGGCACATGGCTCATTGAGGATTTAGCTTCATTTAGGGGTATAGACTAAGGCATTTTGTTCTTCTAGGAACGACTAACAACCATGGCTTTAGATGAAGGAAGTGGTAGTTAACAAGCAAAAATCACTATACTGATTAAAAAAAAAACCACTGAGGGCTGGCCGAGTGGCTCAGTTGGTTAAGAGCTCGCTCAAGAGTTTGAGCTCTGAGCAACAGCGGTTTGATGCCCGGCCCGAGCTGAGCTGCCGCTGAGCTGCCAACAGGAGGCAGGATGGCTCAGCTAAAAAACAAACAAACAAACAAACAAAAAAAACCACTGAATAATTAAATTATTGGTATCAATGAAAAGTTTAAAACTCATGGTATGTGTATTATAACATTTCATTTATGCACATATTCCACAATATTTATTCAAAGCCTAATATGTAAGGGCAAACTATGCAAGAATAAAGTATGGGATGAGTCAGGGAGAATGGTGCTGGTACTAAGAGAAAAGAGAGTCGGGTGAACTTTGGAGATATAGATAAGGTTTGGCTCTGTTACTAGTTGTGTCATCTTGGGTTATTTGTAATCAATCTCTATGGAACTCAGTTTCTTCCCTTAAAAGATGGAGTGATTAGGTTAAAATAAAGTTACATATGTAAAGTACCAAGCATGGTGCCTGGCACATGGCAGATGTTCCAAAATGTGACCCTTCCCTTTCTAAAGTGTTCAGGTGAAAGTAGCCAGGAAGGGCTGCTTCAGTCAGCCAAGCCACCTAGGAGACTACCTTTCTCTATGGGGGGTATTCCATGATTATGGATATAGGATCTGATGTGCTATCTACGTTTTGTGGGCATGTTGTGGGCAAACTTCTAAACGTCTGCAATTAATCTGTAAATTTCCATACAACAAAATTAAAAAACTCAGAAATCTATAAAATAATAGAAAATATGTTGATTACTTCCTGACTTGCATGCTTCTGCTATGTGGCACTTTGGTCAGCTCCCTCGGGCAATGTAAGCAAAAATAATCATAGCTGGGTCCAACTAAGCCTTCTAATCACCGTTGGTTCATCATTAGGAAGACAGATTTTAATTTCAAGATCTCATTGAGGAAAAAAAAAAGCCTCTTGTTGGGTTTGTCAGGTTTAGCATTTGGATGATTCAGGTGAATCATTCATTCTCATATTTTCTGGTCTCTGGGCCCTTTATAGTCTTAAAAATTACTGAGGATCCAAAAAGCTTTTGTTTACATGGTTTCTATCTATTAATATTTACCAAATTAGAAATTAAGATAGAAAATAAAAAATATATGTATTGATTTACTTAAAAAATAACAGTAACAAACCCAATAAACAGTAATGTAAACAAATTTTATGAAAATTAACTATTTCCCAAAATGAAAAAAAAAAAAGAGAAAATAGGCATTGTTTTACATTTTTTATAATCTCTTTAATATTTGGCTTAATGAAAGGCAGCCAGGTTATCCTATTTTTTTTATTTTTGGTTGAAACATATGAGGGAACTCTAACTTCACAGTGAAATGGAGTTATAATGAAAAGGAGTATTTTAATGATCTTTTCAAATAACTGGGTATTCTTTGGTACTACATCAAAATTCAACAAGTAACTTTGTAAAGAGTAGAGGTATTTTCTTAAAGGTTAATTGCAGAGTAGAATTTTGGTCATGGATTACATTCAAACGCATTAGTCCCCTTTGCACTTTGAATGGATCACTTTCTGAAACCTCATGAAAGTTTCTGGTTCAGCTCACAACACAGACCATCTGCAAGGCCCTAGACCTTGACACCATGGCTGCACTTCGGTTTGCCGTACATGTGCTATCTGTGCAGTTCCCATTGTGTCACACAGAAGATTCATACGTGTCAAGTTTTGAGACTTAATGAAAGTATTAGTTTTACAGCTTCTTCCAGGGTATTCTTAAGTGAAACTGGCTTTTTTTGTGGCTTTTTACTATGAGTGCATGGCAGTGTAGAGTATAATATCTATTATACTAGTACAGTGGTATCACTGTTGTGCCAAGGTACCAGCAAGTTTACCCACTATTGCTTTTGTATCAGCAGTGAAACAGATAAAACTGTCTTGAAAATATTGTAAAACATTTGAAACTGCCAAACTTTGACCTCACGGACCACCCCTCCAAAGGTCTTAGGTATTCCCAGGTATCTGCAGACTATACTTAGAGAACTGCTGATGTGAATAATAAATGAATACTTAGCAATGCATTATAAAGCATGTTTATACTTCTCCTGTACTCCATTTTTTTTCAAAAGCTAGAATACAGAAACAAAAATCCCCTCCCTATTTAAAAATGAAAAGCAAGGCAAAAAATCCCCGACAACATCCTCAACACGAGAATGTTAAAATGCAATTTATGTTGCACATCATTCATCGCATAAGAAGAGAAAGCTCGAGTTGTCTGGACGTGGCTGGATTTGGGTTCGACAGGCAGCACCCCTTGTGAACTGCTGGAGCTGGCTGGCTTGGACGGTTACCTGGCAAACACAAACGAGGTCTCGGATCTGCTCTCTAGGAGCTGGAGTTATTTGGGAATTCCTTTCAAGTCCTGTCACTGTTTGGAGATTTGGGATGCTATTTGGTTTGAACTACTTTTGATATTAAATTCCTGTTTCCTAATTTGAAATGTTGAAATAGCAGTTTAATAGAGGGACATGTCTAGTCTTTCAAACCTATATTGATTTTGCATTTTGAAAATTTACCTGGAGAATTTGTCTAAGATCGAGGTTTCCTGAATTATATCCTGGATTTCAATAACCCATGGTTTGTAAAAGTGGAAACAATCCAAATATCCACCAACTGATGAATGAACAAACAAAATGTGGTATAGCCCTACACAAGGGAATATTACTCAGCCATAAAAGGAACTGAAGTGCTGATTCATGGTGCACATGGATGAGCCAAGGTAACATGGTTCATTCACAAGGTCACATGATTCCATTTATATGAAATGTCCGGAATAAGCAAATCCACAGAGACAAAAATCAGTGGTTGCCAGGGACTTGGGGGAAGGTGGAGAGAAATGGGGAGTGACTGCTAATGGGTGTGGGGTTTTCTTTATGGGGTGACGAAATGTTCTGGCATTATTAGATAGTGGTGATGTTTGCATAGTTCTATAAATATACTGAAAACCACTGACTCGTTTGATTTTAAAAGGAGTTTATGGTATGTGATTTATATCTAAAATTAAAAAAAAATCCCATTTTGATTTTCCTAGCTTGGTGAATCAATGTTCTTTATTTTAATTAGATTTCATACCACACTCATTTCCATGGCCTAAAAAATGAGAAGTATTTACTGTTATACCGGTAAAGCAATTAATAAAGACATGAAATAAAAATTTCTGACTGGGACATGAAACCACTGCCTTCTCTGTCACACTTACTCACCCCATTCACACAGCATGCTCTCGTTAATTCATCAACAATTTACCGAGTGCCTACAATGAGCCAGGTTCTGTTCTAACTGCTGTAAATACAACAGGGAGCTAAACGGACAGTTCCCTGACATGCTGGAGTTCTGATTATAACTGAGGAGAAAGACAATAAAAAAAATAAGCAAATATATTACACCTTGATAGGCAAGTACCATGAAGAAGACACAAGATGACAGAGGGGACAGAGTGACGAGCTGTGCGGACAGTGCTGGCGGCTCTTTCGGATAAGAGTGATGTGAGAGGGCCTCTCTGAGCACAGACCTGGGGGAGTGAGAGGACAGCCCACTGGCATATCTGGGTGGAGAATGAGGAACTGCATAGAGGCTGGCTGGAGGCATACTGAGGGGGAAAAGTGAGGGATAAAATTAAGTGGAGGAGTCAGCCAAGGTTGGGGCCGTGGATTCTGTTCCAAATGTGATAGAATTCTGTGGGTTTTTGTGGAGGGAGTCACCTGGTCTGATATACATTTTATAAGGATCATGCTGGCTGCCTGAGAACCGATTGTACAGGACAAGAAGGGATGGACTCTCCTCTGCTGGCAGGCATTAACTCACAGTCACCGAGGGATGGCCTATCCTTCCAGAGGACTGACACACCCTAGGGTGGAAGTGTGTGCTGTGTTTTTAATTACTGTCGTTTGGGAGCAGAGGCCCTGGATGTCTTCCTCAGGACCTCACGGGCAAGGTCTGCTCCAGGATACGGCAGCACCAGCTCAAGCATCAGGGAGACTTCTTTTCTAAAGCGGCTACTGAATCATTTTTATGTGTATAGGAAATTCACCATGATCCTGTCTCTCAAAACTGACAGAATAACATCACTCCCACAAAACAAGAAGAGAAAAAGCTTACACTCCAACATGAACATGAAAACATATTAAAACTCTCATTTAAGACATCAGCTTAAGTATACTTGAAAACACTAGCCTGTCTGATAAGGTTCAGTATAAAGGGCTTGATACAAGCCTCACAGGTATAATAAATAGACTACATAAAATATTAGCAGTATTGTCTTCAAACTATACATCATCAGAGAACAAAAAGAGCCCTAAAATTTAACTCTCCGCAAGTTGGAAAAACATGAGGCTTCAGAAGAAAGGCTTTGCATATATTAAATCACTTTGCTCCCAAAGGAATAATAAAAATCTTTAACGTGTGTACGACTTTTTGGATGTACGTATTTTAGGTTAAGGAAAATACCATACAATGAAACACTGCTGTAATTTTTAACATATATTAACAATGAGTTATTTTTCTAAAAAAGTAAAAAGTCATCTCTTAGCATTCATATCCTTTCTACTTACCATACTGAAGGGCTTTTAGTGGAAACCAAAACAGAATAACTGAGTGGAAGAGGCCATTTAAACAATGAACCCAGAAAACCTGAGGGAAAACAAAAATCCATGAGAACCATTTGCGATAAACTAGCTCTGTGAACTCTGACCTTTCTTTTTATCTGTGAGCTAGATTCACAAAACGTGTCTCTGTCGGGCCACCACTGTGAATTAATAGAACTGACAGACACTTTCTGCCACTTAGACCTTCATGGGTCATTTATTTATTTTTATGTTTCTCAAAATGTTTTTTCAGCTTCACTGAAATTTTTTCTACTTTTTAAAAACCAAGTACTAGAAGTTTAAATTTCTACCTGAAAAAGAAAAGAAAATTTAAAATAAATGCAGGTCCTGAAATTCTTTAAGTGAGACTAGTTTCATAATTCCAGAAGAAGAGGCTTTTAAAAAGATCCTAATTTGGTGAAATTTCTACTTTCTCTTTCCCATGTGCAATAAAAGTATAAACTTTTCAATGATAAGGATATAATACATTCACATTCTCTCTCTTGTATATATATATACACACATATACATATAAATGTATATGTATATATACATTTATACATACATATAAATTATATACTAAAAATAGCAGGCACTATACTTTAATTGTATAATCCCTAAAGCACTGTCAATATAACTGAATTTATAAAAGGCTTTCACAGTTTTTAATATCTGTCAACATCAAACTTCTTACAATTATAATATCATTTAATAGTTATTACTTTCTACGTCAATTGTATTTTAAAAATAAGAGGGCAAGTATCACTGGTCTTTCTTTGTAACATGGATATGAAAGATTAAGTTATAGAAAAACTGTTTAAAATTCTTATGGCCTCGTGAACAATTGCAGCTTTGCCATTTAGAAGTGCTTCTTGCAAACAAAACTTCTGCTAAATAAAATTGCCATGTATTAATAGTTTTAAGCTGTTCAAACAACAGAAATTAAGTTGCCTGCCTTCCAAAATTTTCCACCGTGATCTCAATCTCCTTTGTTAGTTCACGCAGCCACACTGGATTGTATGATCCAATTTACGCTCCAATACATTACACATTTGAACTTGTGTTACTCATTAACCTTTGTCTCTTCTCCTCACTATGTCATTACCACAAGTTTTTATTTGACAGAAAGCACAGGTGGGTGCAAGAAAAATTAGTTCTACTTTTCCATTTTCCTGACCGCTACTTATTGTCACATGCTAATCCTTTAACCCCTGTCATGACCTCAGAACCTCCGACCCTTTTTACCATAACAAACGTAATCAGCATCATTCAGAGTAACAATGCTCCTACACTGGTGACCCACAGCAACTACTGTGTATACAGCTATGCATTTTGTAGCCATTTGTCCCTGAATTTTAAAACACTTATGTGGGGTTTCATCAAAGAGTTTTCACTGAAATCATTAGAAACATCCATAAACCCTATGAAAAAAAAAATGGTGGGCAACTCATGGCTTTAGAAATAAACAAATGGATACAGAAATGGCATAATCTATTTGGGTTGATCTGATGACTGTTTTGAAATGCATGGGCTCTGCAGATAATGAGATACTTTGTAAACAACAAAAGAAGAGCAAAGAATGCAAGGAATGATGCATCCACATTAAAACTATATACTACTTGCTACACCTTTTCCCTGGCCACAAACCTGTGTCCAAGTTGTCACGTGCAAAAGGCATGAAAGGATATGACTTTCCAGGAACGCTTTTGGGTAATCCGGTGAGAATCAATTTATGTTTGTAAGCGAGAGTACCATGGCCAAGTTTGTGGCTGCAAAGTTAACTCTCTGGAGAACCGCGGAGCTGAGCTATGGTAGTTTGGGGACCTGTGGCTGAGGCTGATACAATGGTCTAGGTCGGTGAGGATTACGGTCAGTGTGCCAAGATGTTTGGAACTTCCCTAGCCCTCAGATCACATTCTCAGGGAAATAAGAGCTCATAGTCCATTGCATCTGCTCTGACTGTGGCTTTCTATCACTTGAAAATATCCACCATAGGTAATGAAACACATGGCTAAGCGGTAGAATTTAATACAAACTGGATATCATGAATCAAGTTAAAAAATTCCAAAAATAAAACATTAAAAAATAAAAGCATAGACATTTCATATCATAAATAGTAACAGTTTTAAGAGACCACTGAAAATACTTTTCAGAATCAATGGTTGAAGTTTAAGAACTCCTCAGTGTTTTTTTTTTTTTTTAATCAACCAAATTCAGGTATTTAAAACAACAGCATCAAGGTGTATGCACAGTGCATTCATGAAGACCTCGTCTCAGAAGATGAAAAGCATCCTGGCTACAAACTCAGCACTGTCGCTTATGGTGTGAGGTTGGGACACTGAAACAATGGTTTCATCTTATTCTACTGGTATACCAAGAATAATAAATTTGGGAGCTTTAAAAATTAATAAATATCTCAAATATCCTACATTAACTGTCCTAAATTGAAAACATGGAATCTAGGTTACATCTAATTACTAGTACCATGCTAATAAACATGTGTTGTATGAAATGGGAAAAAAATCTGTGAAGGTGTATTATTATATTTGTTACTTTTATTGTAGTTTCAAAATGGCATCTACCTTGACTGTTATAAAATTAAAAAAAAATTTTGCTCACACTAAACAAAACCTTGAATTACTAGAAAATACCAGTGGAAACACTTTAGAATATATATTTTCAGGAAAGTAAACTATGCAGAAAATGAGATATTTTTGCTGTTGGGATGAATAAATCATGGGTCACAAGAGATAACAATAGTCCACGGTGTGTTACACAGGCCATAAACCCAGAATATGATTTTAGAAAAAATATTGGACATTTTATCTTGTATTTTAGATTTTATGGCTCGGAAACACTGAATATTATGACTAAGTGAGTTATTTCCCAGAGACCATTATTTTAATGCTCGATACAAACAAGCTAAGATTGTAATGAGGACAAAGTTATTTCACAGAACAGATAATCAGTGAAGAATGCCATGTCACCGCTCACCACCTTACCCCTGTCAGTCTGGGATGGCTGACCCCTGTGAGAAGTGAGCACTTCCCCAAACGCTGCAGACAGGAGGTCAGAGGGCCGAATGGACACTCGCCTCTGTCCGCCAGACCCAGCTTACTGCTGCCTGGCAAATCCCAGTGAATCAGGGTTAGATTTTCATTGTATAACAAAACAAACAAAAAACCTTCTCAGGCCATATCAGAACCGTAGGCAAGCCTGACTTGCCGGAGTAAGCACTTGGAGCTGTTCCCTGGGCTTTGCAACACCTGATGCCTCAAGTAATTACAGAAGTAAAGCAAGTCCCCCGGACGTGTCCCAGGAACTCAGACCCTACCTTGGTGTTGAAGTCCAAGGCGTTCTGAGACGTTTTGTATAATTCAGGATATTTCAACATGTTCTCTTTTCTGCACGATCTCTCAAATATTCCGAGAGTTAAGGGAGGCATTGCTGTAAACATCTAAAGTGCACAAAGTGGTCATTATACCAAGCAGCCAAAGGCAGGGTGAACCACAATCTCAAAGTAGTCAATAAAATAGGAATAACCAAATGTTTTAAACTTACCACATTATAAAGACCTATACACCATCTCTCAAAGAGGATCTGTCCAGAAAAGCCATTAACAAAGGCAAACCAGATCTAGGAAGAAAACAACCCCAAATCCCCCAAATTAGAACACAAAAAATATAAATGCATTGCGTAGAATCTGCTGTATACTCAATCACTGCTTAATAGCAGCATTAACATATTTTCATGACCCTCTTAAACATGGTATTTCTTTGCTTTAGTTTTTAATTAGAAGGGATGCTTTCGTAAGGTATTTGTTGTTATTTAAGCTAAAATTGGCTCCACTTGTTGAATCAAAAAAGAACTATATAACAGGCAATCATTGATTTAAAAACAATAAATATAACCTTGTTTTCTAAAGGGCAGTTCAGGGAATATATTTTATGCCATTAAATATTTAGAACTTTAATTCCCTTTTAAAATATCTCCTGATATTTAAATATTATCGTTTTCGTTATAAAATGACACATGCTTCTTTAGAAAATAAAATACTTTCCTCTGATAAGATAATCACCAGTTATTTTCTTCTGCGTTAGTTGCATTCATATAGCTCATTTATACACATTCATAAATTTACCGAACTGGAAACCTGTATATAGTATTATGTTCTGCTCCTCTCCCTCTTAACACCATGTAATAAACATTTTCTTAAGTTGTTACAAAGCCTTTAAAATGATGTTAATGAATGTATAATCTCTACAGGGCGGCTATAACTATTTCTGGGTATTTAGCTTGGCTCTAGTTTTTGCTATTATATGTAATTCTGAACTGAATATTCTTGTACAGAAGCCCTACACATTTCTTTCTTTAGAATTAATTCTTGTTTTTTTTGGTAAAAGTCAGCTTTATTGAGATGTAACTGATATACAAAAAACTGTACACATTTAATGTATATAATTTGGTAAGTTTGAACATGTGTACACCCATGACACCATTTCTATAATCAAGATAATAGACATATCTATCATCTCTAAAAATTTTCTGTGCCCTCCACTGTAAGGATGAGTTCTTAGCAGTAGAATTAATGGGTCAAAGTATAAGAATTTTTTTATAGTTCCTGATAATTACAGCCATCAGACTACGAAATATGAATTTATATATTGAAATATTTGGTAACTTAAATTTTTGCTGTAATAAAAACAAACCTTTAATTAATAGAGCATAATGTTCTTACATATTTTGCAATTCTCTTAAAAAGAGAAACCTTAACTTTGAATGCAATATTTAGAGGCACTATAGAGAAATTTTCTCCAACATGTTTAAGTTATATGGAAAATTAAAGTGAGTATTGGTAAATCAATAATACCTACATTATTTTTAAAAAGCAGACCCAAAATGTAATTAAAATCCTGTTGATCTGTAAGAATAAAAAGTCTCGTCCAGCAATGAGATTACATAAACACAAACACAAAACCAAAACAGAACAACAACAAAAAAAACCTGTTAGAGGAAAGCAGCCTTGACATGCCCGGTCCAGTGAATTTTTGAATCGGAGTTGCAGGGACTTGGCTACACTTCACATTTCATTTCACCTCATTATGGAAGCATGAATCACTAGAAATTCACCATTTATCAGTATGTACCCGGGCTGGCCCCCGTACGAACAGTTTCTGTACCCACATTGATCTTTTTCCTTTTTATAGTGGGAAGGAATGATTGAGCATAGGTTAAAAGGAATGTCTACTTCATAAGAGATGAAAAAGAAAACAAAGTAGCAATAGCCCATGAAAAATAAGTCCAAATTGTGTTAGGGTTGTAACACACATGAGCAACAACAATAACAAACCACAGACATTGGAGCCAAATCTGAAAATGTTGCTTGCTTTGACACATGTATTTACAGGAAAAAAATGGAACATTCACCTTAAACATGGAGCCAGATCACTCATTTGTACAAGTAGATTTTAAAAGAGCTTAGCATCTTCATGTGAACTTAAGTTTATTCCTTAGGGTGGTGCTGCTGACCTTAATTTTTTTTTTTTTAAGTGTAAGTATGCACAAGTTGACAAAACAGACTTCGATGCTTGTTATTGTGTTTTCACATTTGGCCTTTGTGAGATGTGGATTATGTAAATACATATTTGTTATACTCTGGGTAATAGTAAGGTTCTCACTGAAGGTCACTGTGATCTATTGTGGTATTATGACATACTAAAAAGCTCTTTCACATTTCTTAGCTTATGATGGCGATATAAGAAATTTTTAAACCCAGACTTTCAAATTGTAGCCTCACAGTCTATAAAGATGCAGTCTAATCTTTCTTGGTTTGAAGAAAGCCAAAGCTACCTGCATACCAAATTCGTTTAATGGATACGAATTGGCTCAAAGGTTACAGTTATAAATGCACTTGCAATCGCCATTACTATATAATAAGAGAAAATTCGTGCTAATAAATTTATTATGTGAGTGAACATTTGTGAATGCGAACAGTCTCCTGGCTTCTTTGTACGTAACACTAGGTGCTGATATAAACACGCCACGATGAGCTTGAAATTTAAGAACCTCTCAATCAATGAATATTTACAGAAAGTTTCAAATTCCAAATAATTTGCAAATAAACCAACATGCCTGCATTCAAAGTTTATTTTAAAAATTAACTGCTTTATGACAGAAATGCAGAAAATTTTAAATTTTAATACATTTTTACTTTTTCATTTTCCTACTGAAAGATATGTGAACGTGTATTTAGAAATTCTCTTCCTGCACTTTAAAAAGTTAATACTCTAATTTCCTTTTTAAAAATGGAGAAATGACTAGGTAAGAGCAGAACCTTCCAATATAATACCCCACACCTTCATACCAAATATTTAGGCATTTAAGTTTACATGTTTTAAACGAGAAAGAGATCTTTGACAGTGAAGAAGGTTACCAGAAGGCTGATTTCAAGTTAGTCTGAGATTTGTAGTTAAAAGATATATTCGAAACTTATCTCACACTAAATAAAACAACACCTACATTACTATAAACACACGAAAGTCCCTCCTTTGACTCAACCAAAACTACAGAAACAGAAAGAAAACATCGGTCCCTCAGGGGAGGTATCTAAATTATTTAAATTCAGAGGAAATCCACATCCCAGCACAATGTGCTGGGAAATTATCACCTCATTGACTTGAATCAAAGCTTCTCGAAATTAGAAACACTACATTGTTTTGGGATCTTACCAGAAAACCTGGATGCAACCAACCGTTTGAAAGAAAAGATCTTATTTTGGTAGAAAGAAGTCAGATGTCTCCAAGAAATAATAATAATAATAATAATAAACTCTCTTTAGAAAGAGCCAGTAATTTCAATAAACACCTATTGCTGCTGCTGGGCGGCCACCATAATAAGAAAGTGCTTTATACAGTCACCTGCCAAATCTGTATTTATTTGTTTGGCTGTCATTTATGGCAACGGAGTAGCTAGATAGTGACGTTCCTGGCAATACAGCTACTGGGAAAAGCAGTTTTTGCAGATAATCTGTTAAACCCATAGTGTTCCAGACTATTTCTTTATTAGCACAGAAACTTCAGACCTGCCCCTCCTGGTATTATTTTCTAAGTTCCACGACCCAGCAGAGGCGTGGCAGTTAAAGCTTCACAGACATTTTCCTGATGGAGCATTTCTGCATATTAAACAGCAGCTTACAAACAGTCAATGAGTCCTCTGCTCCCACGCCTGATCAGCACAAAAAACTGAAAGGAAAGATTCGAGACTGGCAGTTGTCCTCACTAGAGACATTCAATGATGTGTTTTCTGTCTATTCATTCACAGTATTGACATGAGCCATTAACATCTGCAGAACTTGTTTTAACTGGCAAAAGTTGGGTATCTGGGAATTGATTGAAAAGGTCAATTTGTTTCCAAGATAGTTGAATTATATTCAAAATACATTTCCATAAAGTGCTAAAAGAAAAATAACGTATAAATGAGATTTCCAGTAAAGTTTAGGACTTACTTCCTTTTCAACGTGTAACGAATTTGGTCAGTATTAAACATCTCATGAAGAGGCTTTCAATTGAAAGCCAATTGAAATTTGGGGGGAATCAACCATAAATTGCATAACTCTGGATTTCAAAGAGTGCACATTTAGCTTTTCATTTGAGTTTAATATATTTTATTTCCCCCATTAGTACATAAGTTTTGCCCACTCATTGTTGATTGTCAAATGATCTAGATTTAAAAAAAAAAAAATCAGTGACTTGAATACTTTTATTTCATTTTATAAAATTAAATTTTTGTAAGCAGATTTATTACTGCCAATGGCTTTAAACACCTGGTATCTTAAAAAATATATGTAAATAAACTGTATAAATTGATATTCTTTGAATTAGAAAAAATATAATTGCAAAAGCTAGGAACTATATAGACAGGTTTGGGAATGAAAAATAATTATTTTAGAAAGTAATCACAAATTCATATATATACAACAAAGAACGTATATTTTTTGGATCTCATAAGCTATTTTGGAGGTACATTTTGACTCAACACACAGACTATTCCAGACCAAATCAGCAGGAATGAACAAGTAAGTTCACAGATCATACTGCTTATGTTTCCACATATTTGATTATTTTACCTACTGGGTTGTAACATAATTATAGATTTTTAGTGACCAAGAAATGAAACTAAGTTTCAATTTTACTAGTCTGACTCATAATAAGAACTATGCTCAGTCAACATTTTAATAAAGAGATAAGCATTCTGACAGAGGCATAAAGAACACCTGAACCAGACATTTAGCAGTTCCCAGCTAACGTGTCAATAGGGTCAATGTAAAATCTAGATTTGTTTTGTTTTGTTTTGTTTACAGTGTTACTTCTCAAGTGTCAAGTATGGGGTGTTATTTACATAGAAAATGGTTAGGTTGTGTCTCTTCTGATAAATGTGTAGGAACAGTCAACAGTTAGAGGACAAGCTGGCATAAACAAACATCTGTAAGGAAGCCCTGAGCATATTTAAGGGTGTAGGTGGGGTCCCTGACAGGAGTGGAATACGGAGGGTTTTCTTATCACCTTAATAACTTTTATAGTGATTATATGTTGAAATGATAGTACTGGCTATTTCGAGTTAAATAAAACATTTAAAAATGAATTTGGACTTTTTAATTTTTAATTTTTGCTAATGTGGCTTCTTCTAGAAAATTTAAAATTGCACATGTGACTTGCATTGCATTTCTA
Organism: Hipposideros armiger; assembly: GCF_001890085.2. Classification (NCBI taxonomy): domain Eukaryota; kingdom Metazoa; phylum Chordata; class Mammalia; order Chiroptera; family Hipposideridae; genus Hipposideros; species Hipposideros armiger. Next base: position 268,352 of record NW_017732148.1, on the reverse strand, counting down.
TTGGCAAGCTCCCAGAGGACAGGAACTCACGCTTGCTTTACTTTGTAGTTGTGGAGCTAAGCGTGGTGCCTGGCACCCAGTAGGTGCTTGTTGTAAAACTGTTTGTAGAATACATCCCTTTAGAAGTGATAGTCCTGACCCAGGTTAAGTTTTCATTTAAAAAATGATGTTGTATTTGATACATGAAAAGGAATATAGAAGTTTCTTGCTATCCAGACACTGGAGCTGAATAATTTGATAATTATTAGACACATTCCTCGTTATCTGAACTCTTGGCTACCTACCAAACTCAGAAACCAAAACAGCTCTGGATAGCAGGGATACTTGTATGTAAGTATCCAAGTTTGAAAGAAAATAAGAAATACAAGACGACTAACACTAGCAAAATGATCTATGTATCCTTCCTGATTCTCCTCCTCGGTCTGCCCCAAGTAGAACTGCTGTCCTAGCTTTATGTCCATCATTCCTTATTTTGCTTTTTAAATAGTTTTCCATGTGTGTATCCTAAATAGTGTATAGTTTTCTCTTGTATGTTTTTGCGCCTCATAAAAAGTTCTCTACAGGCTGTAGTCTTTTAAAAACTGAAAACATTACGTCATTAGCAATTCTAACTCAACATTTCTTACCAAAGCAATATAACATGTTTAGCCAGAATTTAAACACCAATGATTCGCCATGTCCGACAAACCTTTTGTTTTAACATGTTTAGAAGTTATAAAATGTGGGCAAGTGGATTAATTAAAATGAGACAATGTCATCGTACAGAAAACTTCTTTAAACATCTATGCAAGTGACAGAGATTTTAAACTTAACCTGCTATTACCTCAATAATATAGAGGACTATATTCTTGTAGAAGCAGTACAAAATGCACTTGGAGACTCTGTTATAGTTCCAGGCACCATGAACCATCAATAAATTCTTCAAATACTTGAACTAAAAGAAGAACGGAGAAGAAATTAATATTTTCCTCTTCATCGTGTCAGCTGACTGAGATGAATGATGTTTTGCAGAAATGCTGCTTTACCTGAGCTATGGAGTAATCAGAAGAATTAGCTGCCTGAAGGCCTTCATTGCCACTTATGCCAACACCAACATGCGCCGTCTGTATCATGCTGACGTCATTTGCTCCATCACCAATTGCAAGCGTTATGACTTTGACTTGTTTCTTAACCATCTCAACGACTTCAGATTTTTGAAGAGGAGAGACCCTTAAATTAGAACAAATGAGCAATTAACTCTGTTTTCGGAAGGAAAAGAATTTTGAAATGTCATTGTCTTGAAGATAAAAAAAAAAGCAGAAGATCCAAATGAATATGTAATTCTATGAAGAGCCATGTGGAAAAGCCTTAGGTTTGCAAATGTTTGCTTCTCTGTTAACCTCGTTGCCACTTTAAGGGAAAAAATAAAACTGAAGTCTTAGAAGCAAACCTGTAGGAGACAAATAGAAGTTACAATGCTTTGTTAAGCACTAGTTTACCAGTGCTAGTTTATTTTTTGCAAGTTTGCATTATTAACTGTGAAAGAAATAACATCTGAGTTTCAGAAATTCCATTACTTCCTAGCAAATAACATCAGCAATTCTAATTCTTCACATTTGAATGAAAAGTCAGAAAGGCTGTTGAATGGTAGTCCCAAAACTAAGTAAATCCTATACTCTTCCTGGAAAATAAAAGTTTTGAGTGTCTTAAAGCTGATCTTAGACATTGTACTATACGTTTAAAACAACTTAAAACTCTGCTTAAATTAACAGTAGGAAATTGGCTAACCTCTCAAGCGGTTCTCAGGCACCACGGTAAACCAACCAAAGTAAATACCAAGTGTTTGGCTACATAGTTCATGTGCCTCAATTTTCTTCCAAAGCTACTCACCAACGGCCAAATGGAATCAAGCAATCTTTTATATAAACATGGATAAGGAACAGAGAACAGCAGCACCCGTATGAAAATCACTTTTGTTTTAACTTGGACCAACTTATCACAGACTTCGAAAAGCCACTTAAGAAAAAAAAATCCCACAATGACAGAAGGGTTCAAAGGCAGAATGCATCAGCATAATTAATATATTATCCACACTGTATTGGAGATCAAGGAGAAAGAAAGGAAAACAAAACCGTGAACTGGCTCAGTAAACTATGGAGATGGTCCTGCCATGCTAAGAAACAACTAATACACACAATGTTAGTGGACAAAAAAAGTAACTCAGAACAAAATTCTTTATCAAGGTTAAGTGGAGTAGGTGTCCAATAATATCTGCTCGGAACATCTGGTAAACCATTTATTACTCCATTTAAAAACGAAGATCATTGCTCTGAAAGGTTCAACATCTTGCCCTTTCCTGACTGTTTCTTTAGGAAAAATTCCTAGCAGTGGATCCTCTGCACACGTCTGTACTTTCAGGAGGCCCCACTGCCCTTCTGAAAGGCTTCAGCCAGGGCAGTTCCGGTTTTTAGTGCAAGTTTGAGAATCACTGCATTAGACTGTGAGCAGCTTGTAGAGTGAACCAGTGTCTTCATCTTTGTACTCATAGTGCTGATTCAAAATAGGTACTCAGTAAAGGGCTGCTTTATGAAAGATTTATTTTTAATTCTTTCTTTCGATTTCCTTTCAGAGTCTGGCAATTATACAAAGCGACACAACTGTGACTACAAGGGCATGGATGAGTATCAGGCCATTAACGGGCTTTTTCACTGTCAGATTTTTCTTCTAAGCAATTTTCATGTCATTTTCAAATTTTATTTAATTTTTCTTAACAGGGTAATATAAATTGGTAAGCCCACTGGCTCTCAGCCAATGTTTTACACATAGACTATAGAATGTTCACGAAGAAATGTTCTAAAAGGCAAATGGGCAATGGGCATGAAAAGAAGGAAGCATTTGAAAACTTTTATCAGGTTCCCTTCCCAATTTAACAAGCTCACAATATAAACACATTTTGAAGTCACACCATGAGATCAATGCTAGAAAACTACTATTTTTTCCCCTAAATGTACATGTAATGAAGGAGACATGTCTGCGTGGTGAGCTAATATTGGTGATTCAAGAAGCCTCAGAAAAGACCGGATTAAACTTTGTTTTCTTTCTTCATGGCTTCTACAGGTAACTACTGCTTTCTCTGCTTTACACTGCAATTTTCAGTATCCCCAAATTAAAAGTGACTGAGGATTTTTATCAGCTACGGGGGAGTCGTTAACACAGGCACTACAGACAGAATACAAATCACCTTGGCAAGAACAATGCCTGTTTAAAAACAAAAAAATGATGATGTGGTGTCAGACACTCCCCAAATCACACTCCAGCCACTATTAGTAAAGGCATCTGCTTCCATCATCAAGCTAAAGTAGACAACTGGTTGGAAGAAGACTCAAGAAACAGTGGAAACCCTCATTATCTGATGGGTTTGAAAAAGCATCTGGCTGCTACACAAAGATGTCAGATTTAAGTGGGGATTCACAAACAATAAAATATACATACTAAAAACACATAACTCAAAATATAAATACACAAACTTGTGATGTAGGGCAAAGACTCTTACTTTGCATAGGGGTCTGCTGCTTGAAATGCTGCATTTAGTTGCAGAAACCTCACTCATGTGGCACCGTCCATGGCTGGGTTCATTAAGGTGGAGGTTAGAATGTAATGATGCCTTCCACCCCAGTTCATTATATTACTCAACCCCAAATTCAACAGCAAAATTTTTAGCAGCTCACAGAGTCTTTCGAGAGCATTATACCCGGTTTTTCTAGCAACAATTTTGACTAGATTATTATTTTGAAGACTTATGAAATATTTAATTAAAGGACAATTACTTTAAGAAGTAAACAGGGGGCGGGCTGGGTGGCACAGTTGGTTAGAGAGCGAGCTCTCAGCAACAGGGGTGCCGGTTTGGTTCTCACCTGAGCCATTGAGCTGCACCCAAGCTGAGCTGCCCACAGGTGGCAGGATGGCTCAGCTGGTTAGACAGCGTGCTCTTAACAACAAGGTTGCCGGTTCCACTCCTACATGGAATGGTGGGCTGCACCCCATACAACTAGATTGAAAACGACAACTGGACTTAGAGCTGAGCTGCGCCCTCCACAACTAAGACTGAAGGACAGCTTGACTTGGAGCTGAGGGGTCCTGGAAAAACACAATGTTCCCCTTCCCCAATTCCCCAATAAAATCTTTTAAAAAATAAAGAAGTAGAACAGGAATAAACAGTAATATTAGGGAACAAGCACCCCCAGATTTCCTGTAAGCACCAAGTTTGCCCATGGGAGAAGTGCAGGCGTGCCCTGAAGAATACCCTTCCAGCTCTGAGCAAGATGTGCTGTGGGCATCGCCAGCATGTGTTAGCGAAGGAATGTGGTTTAAGGGGACTCAGTTAAAAAGATCTATGTTCTTAAAGCATCCATTTTAAAAAGTGAAGTGTTCCTTGGTACAAGGGAGTTACAAGATAGCAAAACAAATTAGAAGACATTAAAAGTGAGTGTAGCATAAAGCTTTTGGATACAATTACCAGTACTTGATAATAATTTCAGAGGATGTAGAAATTAGCATGGGCTGCAAGAGGCTTCCTTGATGAGTCAGAATTTGACTTGGCTTTGACAAGGAAAGAGCTCACCGCAGGTAAAAGAAACAGCATATATTCAATTTCTTTAACTTCATGTTAAAAATTATCCACAATATATTCCTTTCTACTGTTGTGCTCCTACCTCACAAAAGGTCACTTACTTCACTCATTAGAGTTTATTTTCTTGACTTTTGTACATTTGTTTCTATATTTGTACAATTTCCATAATCGTCTAGAACAATCTTACCACACAAGTCAATTCTTCCAAATGTCTACCCAAAACCACACATCACTGATTGAGAATATCTAAAATCCTAATTTTACCAATACCAACCATGATCCAATGTATAATCCAGAAACATCATAAAAGCACTGTTTTCTACCCTACGTACATATTTATTTTATTTTATTTTTCACCACCCATGGGTCTGTATCAGGATTTAAATTATTCACAGTTCTCTTCCACTGTTGCTCTTTATTCTTTGGGAGAAAAAGACTACCTCTCCAGTATGTGCTGTAAAGTTCCGGCATTCTTCCCCGTGGCTCCACAAACAGAGGGTGGTCCTTTGCTATCCAACGTAGCAGTGCATTGACTGCAATATGTTTTTCAGATATTATTTTGGCTGTAGTTTCTGCACATGTTATTCATTACTTTTCTTATTTGCTATGTAGTAACTCTCACTGCCCTGTGAACATTAGAGTGCAGCACTGGAAATTTTTACCATGTCAACTAGAAAGTATATAGAGTGGCCCAAATTATATGAGCCTCATTTTGCACTTTTTTAATGGAATTAGCTAAATGAATCACCTTTTGGAATGGAATATGGATAAAGATTATACGTGCATGTATATACACAGGCACATAATAAAGAATATTTTAAGGGACTTTTTATAGGTACACAAAAGGAGTGCCATAATTTTATCTTACTGTATTGTGTCTTAGGCGAATAGCCTTAAATATCTCATATAGTAAAAATTATGCTGATAATACAATATTATCTCAAAAACTTAACATGGTAAACTTAAAAGTTACTATATAAAGTTGCCTTTAGAAGGTGAATCTAGGAAAAGAATTTTAAGAACGTGGAGGAATATAGTATTTCTTTGCTATCCTGAAGTGTTTGTGGGGTGACCCTGTATTGATAGAGCCTCTGGATTTACTAAGCTTGGGGGTCTGCTCCTGGTGACTAGTTAGAAATCGGAATCCTTAGTGGGGTGATCTGCTGTACTTTCCTTTGCAACAAACTTCCTAAGATTTCTCCTTGTGAATATAAGTCTGCTTCCCACTGAGTCATATTCTGCTGACTAATAAAGAAACTACAAAATGAGAGAAAATGCTAGGAGAAAAACTTAGGAGAGCTCGATTCTTTTGTGAACTAAAACTTGTTAGGGTCTTAAAAAATTTTCAACTGAGGAGGAATTAAAATATGGCAAAAAAAATATCTGTGTTGCATGTACCAAAATTATGCAAGTATTACAATACTTCTAGAAATTCACCATCAATTTATTACTGGAATGAAAACAGCTACTGACATAGCAAATCCTAAAAACGATACTTAGCACATGGTACATAATGAAACATTCAGCCACTTCTAGGTAAGAGAGCTGTGTTATTCAAATGACCGAGGAGTGAGTGCTTTCCTAGCCTCCAAAAGCAACATCTGTTGATATACTGTGTAATCAGAGGCATCAAGGGGACCTTATAACATAGAGATTGAGTCTACGGAAATAAAATACAGACAGTCTTTCCACAGGGCAAAAGAGGAAAGTAGCTTTTAAAAAGATTTCCTTTTACAATGCATTTTAGATGCAAAACTCTCTTGTGGAAGTTAGGTTGTTATAGGTAAATTACTACTGTCTTCAGTTTTAATGGTTCAGGCAAGTGGTGGATACCTATTATAAAGTAAACGGCAGAGGGAAAGAGTGATATGCAAGTGGCCAGAGATGAACCGATAGGTGGGGAAAGCTTGTCAGCTGTACTGTTCACTCCCCATGGTGCCCTGTGTAAGCAAGCCCAGGCTGACCAGTGTGAGGCGGGTGAGACGGGGCTGGATGGAGCTAACAACTCCCCTTTCATTACAACTGTAAACTGTGGCTTAGGCTTCTGGAAACTCAAAGTCCCCAAAATAACATGTTTGAAAAACAATAACCAATTCCAGGAGTATCTGCAATGCCCAAAAGCTAAGACCCCGGGAAAATTCCCACCATATGCCTTGGACCAGGAAAGTCAGAGATTTCTGGTCAACCTCAGGGCATGGAGACAGGCAGGGACAAGTGCCAATGACATGTGTGTGCTGAAAGACCCTCAGATGTACCTCAATTCCAACAGAATGTGGCTGCCTCTAACAAGAGCTGTGGTTGGGTAAAGGAACTAGGAGAAAATGGGTTCACTAAGCTCAGACTGAGCCCTGTCTCCAACTTTACCTCAAGTTAGAACCTAGCTTTTATCTTTCTCCCAAAGGGACATTACTGCCATTAGGGCAAATAGGACAAAATGGTCTCATAGAGAAAACTTTCGAGACAGAAGATCATAAGTACAAAATAACTAAACAACTATAAGAAAGTAGAACTAGTAAAAACAGATATAAGAATTTAAAAGAAGTATGATTGAAGAAGAAAAAAAACCTTGGAAAGATATGGGAAGATACTGGAAACACAAACTGAAACAAGCAGTTATAATGAAGAACCAACTGAAAATAGATCATATAAAAATGTAACTACTAAAAGAAAGAAGCTAATAGGAAACTGAGAAGTAAATATGATAGAGCTTGAAAGTTCAAATAAATAAACTGTCCCAAAAGACAGAAGGAAATTAAAGAAAAGATTGTGAGAAAAGTGAAAAAAAAAGGAGGAATAGAAGTGACTACATATATTTAGGGATTCCAAGAAGAGAATAAGAAGGAACAAAATGAAAAAGAATGATTAGTAATTTTCCAGAATTAAAGAAAGACGTGTGTCCTTAGATTGAAAGGACTCATACAGTGCCAAAAAATATATATAAGAAAAAGGTACCTATTCCTAGACACATTATGATTAGGATTTTAAAAAATTTCTAAAAGCTTCTAAAGAGAACAAGCAGGTTACTTACAAAGAAACAAGATCTGACATTGGATGCAACACAAAATTAATATCTTCAGTTCTTATCTCTTTATGGGGACAGCGGAAGGAAGACATACTAATAAAGACAATAAGCAAAAATATGGCTATCAAAACTTTAGAAATAACCAGACATAGAATAGATATAGATATAGATTGTAAAGATTTCAAACCAGGAGACAAAAATCTGATTTAGACAGTGGAACGAAGAGGGAGAAAAAACAAAACAAAACAAAAAGCATAATAAATGGAAAACACAAAATAATATAGGAGAAATAAGGCCGAATGTAGCGATAATTACAATAAATATAAATAGATTAAATTCATTGATTGAAAAACAGAGCTTCTTAGGTTGGATTACAACAAAAATATCCAGCAAAATGGTGTCTAAAAGAGACACACTTTATAACAACAGCTAATATAACACTTATTTGATCATTATGCGCTAAACTCTTTACCTGTTTTAACTTATTTCATCTCAGAAGAACCCTACAGGAGATAGGTCATTACTGTCGCCATTTTACAAATGAAGACACTAAGGCACAGAAAGATTATGTAACTTAAGGTAAAACACCAAGTAAGTAGTAAAGCCATAGTTGAAGCCTAAGCCGTGTGGATTTAGAGACAGCATTCTTAGTCACTATATTATACAGAGGAATAGAACAAAAGGGTTTAGGGAAAAAAGACAAGGCATATATGAAACAAAGGAATTTTAATACCAGACAAAATAGAATTTAGGACACAGAAAAGGCCCTAATGGTTAGAAAGAAATCTTTATGTATGATAGTATTCCTCTTACCAGAAATATTCAATTAGGCCATATAAAAGAAAATTTGATAGAATTTCTAAGAGTAACATGGTTTTTAATAATAGCTGCCAATGCACTGAATACATATATTAACCCATTAATTCCTGACAACCCTATGAGAACAACTATTTTTATCTCTATTTCAAAGATGAAGAAACTGAAGCTGGAGAAGTTCAGCAATGTATTAGTCAGCTAATAAGAGGTGAAGCCTGGACTTAGATTTCGGAAAGTCTGGTCCCAGAGTCTGAGTGCTAGAGCACATGGCACCGCAAGCAGAAGGAAAATGGTGGGTTGTTTAGTAAGTGGTAGTGGGAGAATTTGCTCACTATATAGAAATGAAAAACCCTGTATCCCTTTTCTTTCATAAGATATACAAATTAAACTTCATATGAATTAAAGACCTATGAGGTGTGATCCAACAATATGGTGAATGTTTAAATAATTTTAAAAAATTATTAAGGTAAAAGACACATTGCCATTTTGACTTTGTGGAAGAGCCAGAAGTCACATGGTGCCAGATCCGGTGAATAAGGTGGATGAGAACACACCGTAATGTTTTTATTTGACAGAAATTGCCATATACCAGAAGCGATGTGTGACATGGAGTGTTGTTATAATGGAGGATGATTAACAGCACACTTTAAAACACACCTTCTCTCAACCGTCACTCACACCCGACTGACTGCACCGAACAAGATGAAACTTGTCACACATTGTTACTAAGGTTCCATGCACCACTTTCCATATTGAAGACCCCCGCCTTTCCATTGGATGGCACTTGGAGCAGCATTCACTGTATTTTGTGATCACAATGGAAAGGCTCCGTGTCCCACATCACTTCTGGTACAGCTATTTCTGTCAAATAAAAACATTAGTGTATCCTCGTCTACCTTATTCACCAGATCTGGCACCATGAGACTTCTGGCTCTTCCCCAAAGTCAAAATGACCATGAAAGGTAAACATTCTGAATCGAATCAGGACATCAAGGCAGCCACCACAGCACAACTAAAGACACTCACGAAAGAGGACTTCCAAAACTGCTTCAGAAAGTGACAAGAATGATGGGATAAGTGTGTTCGAAGTGAGGGGGAGTATTTTGAGGGGGATTAATGGCAATGTGTCTTTTACTGTAATACATTTTTTTTTAAATTTAAACATTCACCATAGTTTTTGATCACATCTTTGTATATGGAAAACAGAAAGCTGCGAAATTAACAAAAGAAAATGTAGGAGAATATCTCTGTGAGTGGGAGGTTCTTAGTATCCCCAGAGCACAAACTACAAAGGGAAAAATTAATAGAACCTGACTACCTCAAGTCAATGATTTCTGTACAAGAAAAGAATACCAAAGGCAGAATTAAGAAGGGAGCTAGACTAGAAGATATTTACCATGTTTATAATCAACAAAAAATCAATGTCCAGAACACACAAGGAATTCTTGTACATAAGCAGAAAAAAAAAGATAGGAAACTCAACAGAAAGTTCAGTATTCTTATCCCTCCTGTCAATGTGCAACTTTTCTTCACAGCAACTGTTACCATTAACTTTATATAAGTCTGTCTGATATATAATAAGCCAATTGTTAAAACACACACAGCAATTACTGCCACTTTATAATAGGTGCTCAAAAAGCATTTGTTGAACGAATGAATAAACTTTAAAAGTAGAACTCTAGAGAGGCAAACAGTTAAATGAAGAAATGCTCAATATCCCTAGTAATCAGATAAATGAAAATCAAAACAACAAGGTGCCACTTTTCAACCATGAAATGGGCAAAGCTATAAATTCAGGAATGCTAAGTTTGATGGTAAGGTAGGGAAAAGCAACCCTCCTACATGGATCTGGGAGTACTCCCTAATGCAGCTGTTTTGGAGCAGTGTGGCAATTCTGATTGAAATGAAATATGCATACAGCCCACAGCCAAGCACTCCCATTCCTAAGCATATGTTCTAGAAAAACACTTGCATGGGCGCATAGAGAGAATACTTATTTCAGCACTTTCCATGGTAGGCAAAGATTTAGAGGCAACCTATGCGGCCATCACTATGGGAACAGATAAATAAAATGATGAATGTGCATTAGTATAATAGTAAGCAGTAGTGAGAAGAAATAAACTTGTTCTACGTCTGCTAACATGGAGAGGTCTCAAAATTGTAGAAAAATGAAAAAACGTAAAAAATTTATGCTGTAATAATCATTATAAATATACTGGGCATGCCAAAAAAGTATATACACATGACTTGTATTTACCTTTTGTTATCAGTATATATTAAGTATTACAATTTTAATACAGGTTTTTCCTTTCTTAAAATGTGTATACATTTTTTTGGCACCCTCTGTATATCAATCCCTAAATTCAACACACATATAACAGTATTATATATTTTTCATAGCTACACATATATGCAAATAAAGTATGGCAGATAGATGGGAACATATTAGATACTCGAGATTGTTTTCCTAAGGTGAAGTGAAGAGGAAGTGATGGGTTGAAGGGCAAAAATTAAAAGATCATGTAAAAATCAATGAAGAACTTGTTTTAGTTCAAGACTTGAAGGATGCTTCTGGATTAGGGAGAAGGCTCGCCTGTATATCTTCCTGCCTGATCCCTTTCCTGGCACCTTGCTGGCTCTTCTCTCTAGGACAGAGGGAAGTCATTTTGGTGACAGCAGGATCTAATGTTTGCAGTCTTGGATTTCTCATATATCTCTTGCTGAGATACATAAATATCTATTGACACCTCATTTTTAAAACAAATCACCTTCTGGAAATATTCATTTTTTTTTTTTAAGATTTTTATTGGGGAATTGAGGATGGGAACAGTGCTGGGGAATTGGGGAAAGGGGAACAGACAAGTTGCTGTCATTTTGTTCTTCAGTCTTCAGTCTAGTTGTGGAGGACGTTGCTTCACTGGCCCAAGTTGGCACCATCATTGCGCTCTTCCCAGGCGAGGCAGATCAGTCGCCGGCTTCTGGATGGCCACTCACTGCGGCTGCTGGCCGCTCACGGAGACTGCTGGCTGCTCACGGAGGCTGCTGGTTACACATGGTAGCCCATGGCAACCCACTGCAGCAGGGGCTGCAGCCTACGCCATCGCCGGCGACTCAGGGCAGCCCAGCTCCAGGTTGAGCTGCTGTTCAGATCTTAGCTATAGAGGGCAATGTCACTGGCCCTCATGTGGGATCTGAACCGGGGCCCTGCTGCTCAGAGCTGGCACTCCCAAGCCAGCTCTTAACCAACGCGCCACTCGGCCGGCCCATTAAAAAAATTTTTTTTTAAATTGTTTTATTCAAGGGCACAGAGACATTGAATGACATCTTCATCCAGACTGTGCAGTTGCCACCACAAAAAGTGTCAGTCATACTTGTGGATTCATGGAGAAAGGGAAACGTGCCAGGGGAGATGGACAAATATCACCGTTTTCAAGAAAAGAAGGTCTGGAAATTACAGACTAAGGAGCTTGGAGAGAAACTCATCAATATTCTAGGAAATGTCTGTTAGAACTGACCCCTCTACTGTTCATTCCACAGACACTCCACAGCAGGGGTTGGCTGGCTGATTATTGGCCCCAGGGCTAAATCCAGGTGGCAGCCTGTTTTTTACATCAGCTTGTGCTACAATGGCAGAGTTGAGTAGCTGTGACAGAGACTGTGTAGCCCTCAAAGCCTATAGTATTTACTATCTATCCCTTTATAGAAAAAGCTTGCCCACCTTTGCTCTATAAAATACTCCTTTCTCTTAGAGAATGTTACCTGGAGCCATCTAGCTCCTCTTTTACGCCCGAACCTAAATCTTGTCATTTTATGTCCATTTCTTGTTTCTCTGTCTGTTGCCTTGGTAATATGCCTCTCGTTTCCCAAGACTATCTTTCCCTGAGATGCTGTCTCTCCTTTCTCTCTACTCCATGCCCTGTAGCTGTTAGACCACCATGACCTACATCCTACCTGGTCTGGACTCCTGGAAGTCTAGTCTGGCTCAAAACACCAAGCCTTTAACTTGCCCTATGTGGGGATGGCTCAGGCAGGTTTATTAAAAAGAGGGTAATCACTAGATACCATCATGGGTTCAAGGAGAACCAGTTATGCCAAAGCAACTCTTCTCTTTCCATCACAATTGGGTCAACAGACTGACAGAGGAGGGAAACGTAGGCTCCATATAACACGTCTGTTGCAAATCAGAAAATGAAGTCGTTTCATCCTATCACTGTAGAATGAAAGGAGAACTGGAAGTAATCTAGTAGACAGATTTGCATTTGACTGAAGAATATATTAGAGTGCTGATTTATTGATCTATGTAAAGTTTTAGGAAGGCCTTTACTGGAAAGCTACAGAGTTCTGTATTTAAAATTGTGGTACAGAAAAGAATCATCAAGAATTTGCATGCAGTTAAAGGAGATATTATTCCAAGTTAGCAAGATACAAAACAGAAAAAGACTACAATAAACAAGATACCATTTAAGAGGGATGGTACTAGAAATCAAGATAGCAGTTACCCTTAGGAGAATAATAAAACTAAAGGGAGCTTAAGTGGGCCTCTGGGCTGCTGTCATGCTCAGATGCTTGATTCAGGAGTGTGTTCACTTTGTGAAAATTCACTGAGCTGAATGTACACTTATGCTTTATGTACTTTCCAGTACAGATTAACTCTGTTTTATCAGAATTATATAGTCTGCAGTTCTAATTTGTATGTTGGTGTGGGTGGTTTATCTTAATTGAGTCACATCTAAAACTATATATTATCAAATTACAGTGGGATTCTACAGAATTTAGATTTATCATATATTTTTAGATACTTCACTGTCAAATATGAACTTCCCTAGTGGTATATATCATAATTGGCTACTAGGCTCTAATATGGTCATGCAGTTCCTTTAATATTACTCAGTGGAGGCAGAACAACAAATGAGACGGAAAGGGTTGAGCAACTTATGATTATACTATGTTAAGCAAAATATGGGCATTTTATGAAGTTATAAAATTTATTCAGTATGTTCTCTTTTAGCCACACATGTATGAAAGAAATATTCTCTCAACATTTCCAACATTTATTCATATTTTCTTGGAAGCAAATATAGGGTTGACATTCATGAACAGTTTGTAAGTTTTCTCAAAGCCAAACATCTGCTTGGCATCCAGTGACGTCCACAAACTTTTTTCTTTAAAGGAATATCTGTTGAGTACTTATTAGCTTCATTTGTGCCTTATGACTACCCTTTAAGTCGAACAATTTATTTAGAGCAATCCGTACTGTGTAAGGCAATCCCAAAAGATTCAAGAAGTAAATAAATCCTTTACTTAATGCACTCATGCTATGACAGGAAGTATGCAAAGTGTCCCTTTAGACCTCTTCTTGGAGGACTCCTTGATCGGACTAAGGTGAAAGGTTTTGCCTGGAATCCCACTCCCGAGTGACGACACTCACTGAGGTCAAGTGCTTTTTTATGCACTTTGGGGAAATCGCCTAAAAGGGGGTTAAACTTTGATTAGAGATGTTGCAAGTAGGGAAAAATGCTTACTTCAATTTAACTTCTGCTTTTCAGAAGACATCAGTACATCAATTATGGAGAAGAACGGTGATTACTAGACAGTCTAAAAGCTGGAGGCTCTAGGCCAATTTTCAACCAACTGTCACAGAATGTAAGTTTCAATATATGTTTAAACTAAACTGACAACTACAGAAAAAATGTAAAATTCTTTGAAAGGCTGGGTTATGTGAACTGACGAGGATCTCATAAACCACATGCTATTTAAAACACGGTAATACTTCACTGAATATTCCCACTCTCTTCTGGAGGGAATATTAAAAGAGGTAGGACAGATGCTTCCCCAAATCAAGTTAATCCAAGCGGCAGACAGTCTCTTCCCAAAACAGAGTGGTCAACAGAAGTACGGTTCGTCCAAAATTTAAAAAATAAATGAAAGGGCTGGGGGAGGTCCTCTGGCCCAGAAGCTTTCAAGCTGGAAGGAGATGACCCAGGAAGGGTGCGTGTGTGCATGGGTTTCTCACCTTTCTAGGGTAGAGAATCTCCACTCTTTAGACATCAGGCTCCCTGGAGGACTTGAATCACTGCTGTATGTTAAGCTCCACATTTTACAGGTCACAAAATCAAGGCCCGGGAGATACCATTAGGTATCTGAAGTGCCAGCGAGATGGCATTAGAATAAAAATTTTGTGAATCCCAGCTAAAACACCATTATACCAGCAATACAAGCTATAAGACTTAGGGCATAAAATACTGGTAACCGACACAAGGAAGTATTTCCTGGTACACTTTGCAGAATGGCTCATGATGTTAACTGTGTACACAAATCTTCACGAGCCTTGGAGCAAGCTTCCCCATCCCCTCTACTTGTCTAAGGAGTTCCAAGGAGTCTGTGAAACCCCTAAAATGATGCATTCAATTCTATATGTTTGTGTGTATGTGTATTTTTTTTTGGAGGAGATGGTCCATAGCTTTCAGTTGTTCTTCAAAAGTACCTGTGATCACACCTAACGGTAAGAATCGGTGTACGTGAGCAAGAGAATAGAAGGGAAGAAAGACCACAAAGGAGTAAGTTTATGTTTATAACCGGGAAAACTGATCACAAACTGCCTTAACCACTAGATGCATGTTTCCTATTAAACTACTCAAGTTACACAGGTAAATGTGCACAGAGGTAGAAACAAAAGCTGCATGGTATTCATGAAAATACAGTACTTGATAGACTGGTAAAAAACAGATTTCATTTTACTTCTTGGGTTTTACATACTTAAAAAGAATTATCTGAGGCATAACATGCAACCTTCCCTTTGTAAACCAAAACCAGGACTCCAAAGCCCTGAGTAATTTCGGGGCAAGGGGATTATTTCTGTCTCTGAATATTCCCTTCAGAAAATGGTGGTGAGTAAGAGACATAATGACTACTGACGGAGAACAACTGTTTCTTTCAGTTCAATTGTAGACACTTCAGGGAGAACGCTCATCTTTTATAACTGTGTCACTTAGGCAAACACTAAAAACTGCCTTCTGCCCTTTATGCTGATAATGTCAGGGACGAGAGTGGCTGATGTAATCCTGAAGATGGAACTAATATCGAGGGCCTCATTCTCCATTACGGAAAGCCTTTCCCCTCTACTTCCACTCTAGCTCTGTCTAAAGAGAGGACTGAAGGGGGAAGGCAGATCCTGAATTATCTCCCTGTGCGGATGGACAAGAAATAGGTCGGAAAGTAGTGTGAGGGGAAAACCCATACAGCTAGAATGAACATAAATGAATCTGGGAAAAAGTACTGTACTGTATTTTGAAATGATGTTCAGAGTCTCTCATAATGGAGTAAAATGGAGAATTTCCTGAGCCTGGGAGATTATAATCATGTAAAACACCAGGAGTGACACTTGCATTTAATTGTAAAGAACGATGCACAGAATTGCCCACCTATGCCTCACCAGCGATCGAAGCATTATTGTGGAAATTATAGCTTGAAGTTAGTAAGCCAAATGACATGAAGAGGGCCCATGCCAATAGTTTAAATGCCAAGAGGCACCCAGCCAAGAAGGTGCAGAGACATAAATCGGCCAGTGGCACTGATGTGATTATGGGCTTCGATGAAGTCTCAAAGCCAGAACGGAAGTTGAACCACAGCCCTTAATGGGAAAAGAGAGAGTATGAAGGTAATTAGATGAAAAAAAAAGCTGAGGAAAGATATTTTACTTAAAAAACAAAACGAAACAAAACAAAACAAGCCTAACACTAAATAAAACTCAAGTGTCTGCATAGGGACCTTCATGGTCCTCAAACAGGCATAAAACAGGATGGAGGGAGGAAGGGGCCACACACATCTTTATAAGTTCTGTTTCGGGGCTGAGCTGCACGTGCATAGGAAAGTGTGATTCCCTCCCAGGGGCCCAGGGTCTGGAGGAGCACTGAGCTAAGGTCCATGTGACTTGTGAGCATCCAGAACACGGATCTCGGGAGGGAATTTCACAAGCAAAGAACATATTTTTTCTCCCTTGACTCTGCTTTCTAGTGTTTCCTCTCCCTCTGCTATTGTTTAATTTGTGGTTCAACTTTTTGAAGACTGGTGGGAGGCACTGTGTTAAGCAATGCTGTCAGAATGAGGCTCAGCTGCTAGGGCTGCCTTTGGAAAACTGGCCCCCCACATCTTTCAAACCAGTTGTGATTCTACTTAAAAAAAAGAAGAAGAAGAAAGGAAGATACACGATGAAGAGCAGGTGGAAAGTCTTATTCACCCCCATATGTGCATCGTCTAGGTTCAGCACACAGTAGGCACAGGACAGACGCCGCCAACTCAAGGGAGCTGGTCATTTTATCTAAACAGCTCTGTATTCTGTTTTGTTTCCACAGAGGAGCCAACAGTCATATCACTTAATGTGTTTTTGAGTAAACTTGTCTTGATCCTTGTGATCCCATTAGTGAAAATGATTAAACAACCAAGTCTGGCATAGTATTATCCCCATGAA
Organism: Hipposideros armiger; assembly: GCF_001890085.2. NCBI lineage: Eukaryota > Metazoa > Chordata > Mammalia > Chiroptera > Hipposideridae > Hipposideros > Hipposideros armiger. The sequence continues at coordinate 251,438 of NW_017732148.1, read as the reverse complement.
GTGTCAGCGTTGAACTTTGCTAAGACTTGGTCAAGAGATTAGCAAGGAACTAAGAAAAGTCACTGGAAACGCCGATTTTAAAAAGTATGAGGACACCAAAGTGCAAACGAGAGAGTTAAAACAAGATAATTTCCAAAGCTTTCTTCGTGATGAAGCAAAGAGCCTGATTATTACTAATCTTAATTATCTGCACAGTATTTTATCCAAGAGCTTTAGAGTAATATTATTTATTAATACATGCCACAGAGTAGAATAATAAGCAACTCTTATTCTCTCAGTATGATACAATTATATAAGCTGAAATAATGCTTATAAAGGGAACTTATTATGTATGGTTGAAATTGTATTTCTATAATGTATTTCAATGGAAATTTAAGAAATACCTACAAGTCTTGGTGTATAAGTTTGGAGATACTATCATATACAGTATATTTAAGTGAATAAGCCTGGGCAGAAAAGAAAAAAAAAAGGTTTTAAAGCACAACATTCTTTTTTTAAAAAAATAAATATATTTTTAAAGAAAATAATAAAAGCAAACAGTACAGTCTGAAAAATAATATTAAAAACACAAATTCTAAGAAATTCTTCAGAAGCCCTGCTAACATTTCATCTCCAAGAAGAGAAAGCAATTTGAGAAAGTGCTACCCTGGATCTAGTCTTACCAGCTGATAAGGTTCAGTAAGCAGATGGCGAAGAAGGAAATGCTTAGTTTTCATGCGACCCGAAGGGAAGAGACTGGGCACAGTCAAGGATATACTTTAAATTTTAGGAAGACATAGTTTAAACAATTTAGACAAAGGAATGGGGAAGATGCTCTGACAGGACGTACAGGAAGGACTGGAACTAAGTGGTTTACAAAAATACAATTCTATGAGCTAGGACTTGATAACTCAAAACAGATTTTATTTTAGGATACAGGCAATATTATAAATTAGAGGGTGAAGGACTGTACAGGCAGCAATTATTTTTCAAATAGCTAAGGCTTCAGAAAAATGATTTAAGTTAGTGCCTCCTATCATGCCATTCCCCCAAATAAACCCTAGCAGCACGATCAGAGATTTCACTGTAGAAAACAGAGCCTTTACAGAAATAATGCCAGATGCAGGTGAATAATCAAATTTTAAACACAGAAAATGGCAAAAAAAAAAACCCTGACAACTCAAATTATGAACAATAACTACTAGGGATTGTTACGACTCACTTTCAAAAACTCTGCTAATAAATTCTATCTCAGTTTGTGAACCTCAAGTCTTTAAACCCGAGTGATTAAATAAATGAGTAACCTGACATTTACAAATTCTGGATAGAATAACCTTAAGGAACTTTAAAAATCAAGAACTTAGGAGAAAGTCATGCTTCATTGAAATCTGACAATATTAAGGAGAGCTTACCTGCAGCAAATAACAGCTTTGCACGACAAAGCTAAGTCCAGGAAATACTGTCGTACTCCGAAAGTTAAGGCATACTTGAGGGTTTTCCCATCAATTATAAGAGCAAAATCATTCTCTTTCCGAAGAGCATCACCAAGGGTTGTGCAATGACGACTGAGAGTTTCCCTTGTTCCCTGTAAAATTAAACAAACAAAAATGCCTTCAACAATGACTCCCATTTTTTCTACCTTAAGGATGTTCAGCAACTACACTGATTTTTAGTGCTTTTTATGTTTCAAGTGGTTTTCATGTACCTCCACTCATTTGATTCTCACAAAAGCTCCTCAAAGGAGATGGGACAAACATTATCAGGAAAAGTAAGTTGCTTGCCTGAGTCATACATGTGTTCCTATAGGGTTGGGACCAGATTGCAAACCACCCCATTCCTCTGTAATCTTTGCTCAGGATTCTAACCACACAATCACAATCCTGCAAAAATATTTCCAGTAAATCATCTTATTAAAAAACGACACTGCCCTAATTTATGAACTAGTCAAAATTGCTTAGATGTGAATCAAGGGGAAAAGTTGGAGAATATAATTGAAATAATTGATGGGTATTCTTTCAGAAGGACTCAGTGCTATTGAAACTTAATTCCCAGTAACCAAGAGGAGATAACACAGTATCTGTAATCTCTTGCAATTTCATGAATTGGCTTCTGTAACTGTAATCATGATTTCATGAGGCTGTATTTTAGTTGGGGACAGTGACATGTGGTGTGGTAATCTTGATGGATCAAATAAAAGAATCCCTTCCTTCAGTGAAGAGTTCACGTTCAGGCACAGTAAAAACCTTTGGTGTCAAGGAAAAGCTTTGTTCACCTCAACTATAAAGAGAAGTTGTATTTGCCTATCTCTGTCAAGAACTGCTTGCTTTCCCAGCTCTTCAAAAGCAAAATGTTTCAGGATATTTAGTTTTTCTCCGCAAATCCTATAGACCCTTCTTATAACCTAATGGGGCCAGTTTTCTGTTTCACAAGAGCCCTGCCATTGTGAAGAAACAGAACACTGCCTCTGCACGAGGAAATATAAGGAACTATTTCCCTCTTGTTAGCGTTTTGTTCTGAGTGCTAATATTGAAGTCTGCAGTTATTTATACAATAAATACAAATATATATTTATATAATCAAATATGCCTGTAATAAAAAATACCCATAATACTTTTTATTATATTCGTGGGAGATACAATTATTGTTCCAATTTAAGAATGTGCTGCAGTCATTTCAAAGTTATTTTCACAAAGACGGGAGCAAAGGCATAGGTGATTAAAATTTTATATTGGGGATTTTTGAAGGTGTTTCTGCAATTATATTTAAATGTGGTTCACACTATGTTCTGGAATCTCAGAACCTGTGTATCAAAATAATAGAACCACATTGTACTGTAAAGGAAGACTACCCAATTTTCCCAGTACTGGAACTTGATTTAACATTTCCCCTGTTCCCTGTTACGCACTGACACCCAGGACCACCACATAGCAGCATTCTTTGCAAAATTTACTGTTCACACTTTACATAGAGGGGGAAGTAGCTGTGTTAATTTATAGGCCTCGCCCTCTTATTTACTGCCGGAAATTTTTGGCCCACAGTGACTTAAGAAAACTGAGGTAAATAGTGTTGGTAAAATTCTGCAAGCAACATTGACCAATGACAATCTATAGGAGATTACCCTGGATTTAAAAAAAACCCCACAAAAACTGTCTAGGTCTTCACATAGATCAAATGAATGAACAAATCAATGAACTGATGAAAACATAAAAATAAAATGAAACAATACTGGTTCTAAGGGCTACACATACAGGTATAGCATTTCCGCGAAATTTATTACAACCCTACGTAGGATGCCCTACTGTTCTCCCCATTCTGCAGATGAGAAGCATGAGACCTATACAGTTCCTTGCCCACCAACATCTGGCTACCAAGTAGTGAAATGAAACTGAGAATTAAATTTCTGTGCTAGCCTGTCATTCTCTGCACAATCCAGCAAAAACAAACCCAACTTCAGACAGCACCAGGCCTAGTAAATTATAAATGGAATGCCCACACATTCCCTGTGTTTCCCTAGAGCCCTCACCATCTGTCTCTCATCTCATCTCTACCGCCAACAGAGATTTCTCTTTATGAAACAACTTTAAAACACAAATCATGTCTCTTCTTACTCTAAATTTTTTCTAAGGCTTCCTACTGTCTACACGATATATCTCAAGCTTCTTAAAATGGCACAATCTGAGCCCAACTGACATTCATTCAATTTCCCTTCACAACCACCTTCTAAACCACGCGTTCCCTACCAAAGACTCCCAAACTCCCCCCATGCTGCCAGGTGTAACTCAACTCTCTGCTAGCACAGCCCTCAGGTCCTTGAGGGGAGAGGCTTGTCTCCCAGCGACAAACACAGGGCCTGTGATTACAGATGCTTAGGAAATACTAATTGATTGAATGAGAGCACTGATAAATTCTGATTTCACCCTACTGGCAGCACTCCATTTCCCCCTCTATTATCCCTTCTGATTTGAGAGAGGGAGAGGAGAGAGAGGGGAGGGGAGGGGGGAGAGGAGAGAGGGAGGAAGGAAGCAAAAAAGGGAGAGGAGAGAGGTATTCTCTTGCTTGTTTCTTTATTTTCTAGAGAATAATCCATTACTTCAACAGCCTTTCAAACCAAAGCATTGCTCACTAAGATGCTAGTGCATTTTTTTTTAGACTTTTGCCCAAGTGTCTCCTGAACTGGAAGCCTGAATGAAACCTGAGCTGGACCGCAGGAGGATTGCAGGTTTCTTTAAAGATCAACTGCAGAGCAAGACTCAAAGTCATGTCAGCCCCTGAACTGTGCAGGCTTCCTCCCTCATTAACCAAGCTGTGGCTCGCAGTCCAGTGTGCCCCACTTTCCCTGCCCCACTTTCCCTCTATTGGAAGGTTCTCTAACACCTTAACATTTGTTGAGAACGCTCTTATTTGTGGCATCAGTATCCTCGGGTTTCCTTGGTGATTATCACAGATCTTCAGCGAATCTAAAGGTGTCAGGAGATGTCACCTGATAACACTTCAGGAAAGATAACATTTCAGGCAAGTCAAAAACTTCCCACAGTGAATTCTCCAGCCAGCCCACCTAGGGTGCAAGGTTACAAACAACAACAAAAAAGCTGCAAACATTTTCTTATTTTAGTTCAGTTTTCTTTTGTAAGTAGCTCTCCTGTTGGCTGTGTGCTGCCAGTTCCAAGTTACATTTTACCCTTATTTATACTGCCAGGAGCATTTTAAAATTCTTTTATTTATGAAAGTTTATTGCTTCTCCCCTAAGCCTGGGAGCCATACTTTATGGCTATATTGCATTGAAGCTTATCTCCTGTAGCTAGAAATAAATTTATTACTATATTAGCTGTTGCTTTGTTTTCTTTTTGGCTACTGGAGGGGGAAATGTTTAAACATTTAAACTTAGTGACATGTGAAAGTGAAAATATATAAATGAGATGCTAAATCAGCAAAAGAATAAAAAGACCACACAGTACAACAAAATAAAAGCTCCATATCTCCTAGTTCCACACAGTCTTCTTGGTGGGCTGACAGAAAAGGAGCATCTGTTGCCATAATCAGGGAGAGTCAGAAGTAAAGGCAATTGGGGGAGACAGATACGCAATGGGCAAGGCCGGGGTTCAGGTGTCTTGCCCGGTGGAGATCCAGGTGAGGGAGGGAGCCACAGGGAATGTGGGATTTGCTTGTACCTCCCATAACCTGCATCCCATGTGGACAAGCCAGCCAACCATTTCACTTTGTTCTCTCTACCCACAGCCCTGCACAGAGCCCAGTGCTCAGTAGAAGTCCTCAGCCCCTGGACCTCCTACCATGCTTCCCTGCCTCGCCAATGCACAGCTTAGGCCACAGCCAACCTTGTCCGTGGTTCTTAGTCTTGACAACTCAGAAGGGAAAAACATCACCCCCACAGGAGAACAGGCTCTACTCCGGCTCTCCTTTTCTATGTGTGCTTATTACAGCTGATCTAGATTTTTATCCATGGCTCGCGGATTCCATTTTTCCCAGAGGCTACTCAAGACTTTTCTTACTCAAGATTTCAAATTTGGCTCCTGTCACTTCAGCAAACATCTACCTGCTTTCCTGAGAACATTTATGCTGGAAAGAATTCCCTCAGTTTTTCTCCCTTGACTTAAAAACTTCTCTTTATCTAATCCTCCCTAATTCTTGAGTCAGAGGGAAGAACTTCTTTCTCAACTATTTCTCCCTCTTCTCTCTTGCATCTTCTTCTCCCCATTGCCACTGTTGTTGTTTTTTTTATTTCAAGATTACATACTAAAAACACTGAACAAATAAATAAACCAAGAAATGGTCCCTTGACCCAACTTTTCCTGAGTCCTCCAGGTGACACGAATAGGCCCATCTTCTGGACTGTCCAAATACTTTATTTATATGATACTTATACACTGTAGCATGATGGATAGTAGCTTATCTGTTTATATTTCTCTTCTCCTTTCAGGACTGAGGCTCTTGATGAAGAGATGAAATAAAATGAATAAAACGGAATGAAAGAATAACAAAATTATTAATAATTGGAGGCTACCTTGTGGGAAGTTACAATGATTTTCTTGTGTGACCATTTGGAGGACTTTTTCTACTGCCTATAAAACTCCTGTATAATCTTGGATACTCTTAAATAGACAATAAGTAAAATGTTAATATGCTTATCTTCTTATAGAAAAAATGGAGAACAAAGTGCAAGTTATGATCCAACATCTACTTCTGTTTCAAATAATATAAATTGTTTAAAGAATACAAGAGAGTCAACACCTAGACTACTTAGTGATCAAGTCAGGTTGTGTAACAGTGGGCCAATGAGAAGCGAACAGTAATTATTTGGTTTATAAGACACATGCTTGGGATAGAAAAATAAAGATGCTTGGTAGATAATTAGGCCAAGTAGAATTTCTCACAAAGATGACCAGAGACCTTACTGAAGTTCCATTAGAATCTTTAGGGTATAGCCTGGCAAAATAGATAACATGTTCATAAGACAACAACAATATTAAAGAAATCAGAGGCTGGCAACTTTATGGTAAGCTTTTTCATTACTTTTACAGGAACTTTACCAGGGAAACCCTTGTTAAAAATCACAGAAGACACCGAGACAATGGAATCTGACACAGTTTTAGATAGACAGATAGATAGATAGATAGATAGATAGATAGACAGATAAATTTATGTGAAATAAATCAAAAGCCCTGATTTATTTGGAAAGTATCACAGCATATGAGATGTCATTTTCATTTTGGCAAAAACTCCTTGGAACAGTCTAAAGAACCCAGAGGCCAGATGTGCAAAGTACACGTTAGGCCACCTACTAACTATGTTTTTGATGGCCCAGAATGTAATGTTGCACCAAGCACCTGCATAAAAATGGCCCTTTCCAGCTTCTAGCCTTTTGGGGTTTTTCCTGATTCTCTTCAGAGGTTTACAGGACAGATAGACTTAGGAAAGTATCCAAGGAACTCCCTAGTAGAGAATGTGGAAATATCCCTAAGTTAAGGGAAATAAGAGCCTCTAACCTCTGACTAGAAGCCTGGTTAGCCAAGTATAACCAGCAGCGAGGAGGTGCAGATTACAGAGAAACAGTCCGACACGCAACGTCTAATGGCCGTGGCTTCTACACCTTGCTCCAGGGCCACAGTTCCTTATAGTGACAGTAAATAATGTGCAGTCACTAATGTATACCCCAGACGGTGTCATCAGCAAGGCTAAGTCCAAAAAGTAGAAGTTAAAAGAAAAAAGTATATCTATATCTAGTTACTGCAAGGTATATGTTAGTGTTTGGGTCTTAATACAAACAAGTACTTAGCATTTATATTTATTCCTGGGAATCTGTTAAATGTGTGCAGGTCAAAGGATAAATTTATGTTATAAAGAGGATTCTATTCCCAGGAACAAAAAAATTATATATTTATATATATATATAAATTCTTAACTACACGTTGACTTTCAGACACAATATTTAACAATATATTTCATTGTTCTTGTATTTATTTCTTTTCATTCATGAGTGCACCACCCGTTAAGTGAACTAAGCATGCAGTCGGGGTTAATGATGAATCACTTTTGGAAGACCTACAACTTGCACTCTTGTCAGGATAGACTTAAGTTTATGAAGCCTGTATGTCTCACGTTAGCATCAGCACTGCAGGTTTCTGTTTTCACTTTCTTCCCATATAAAGAGCAAAATGTAACACGATGTTCTAGGAAAACACCTGCAGGAATCCTGCTGAACAAAGATGGTGACTCTGCTTGAACAAGATTAGCTGCTAGCGGCTGGGCCACTGTAAAGTCACTCCTCAGAACCTGTCAGCTGATGTGCCCAAGTCACCAATCAGTGTAGAGAAAACCACTGTCCACATATAACATTCAAACATGCAGCTATAAAAATTAGGATGTTAAAAAGCCAAGGCTGGCCACAGGGCTCACATGATGCTGTTGGGCACTGATATGTTTGAGACAAAATGATGAAGCCACTTGTGAAGAACTAAAGCTCCAGAAGCCAAAATATACCCAATGGCTGAGAACTCAAGGTTCTCCTCAACTTCAGGGGGATGTGAGGTATAAGGTAAAAATAACCTCTTCTGCCTCCCTTGAAAATAAAATATTAAGTATTTTATTTTGATAAAAGCCTTCAATGATGTAAAAGGAAAAAACTAAAGGAGAAATAAAGAATAGTTTCAACCAAACTACCTTAACTAAAGACACCAAGAACCCCAAAACACTTTTGGATCAGGTGGCTACATAGGCTCAGTGTCATAGTTAAGTTCATTTCATGGTCTACCAGTAAACTTTTTTTGCCAGGAGTATATATTTATTCCAATCTACCTCCTCACTATTTTATTCTTTTATTTGATTATTAGAATGATTTGGGTTGAATCAGGGCTCTAACACTTACGGTTATCTTTCTTTAGGGAGGTTGTTTAACTTCTCTAAATCAATTTTTTTCCTCATTTATAAAATTGGGTTCATATCTGTTTTGTAGGGTTACTGTGGTGACAAAAAGTGTGCTAACTCCTTTACTTGTGAATCAGGAGCCCTGCTCAGCATTAGGCTCACAGTTAACATCTAAGAGACTAGTTCTTTCCTTTCTTCTGACTTTAGGTCTGGTGGAGGTACCAACACATGACGAAGAAAGATCTACAAACTGTCAAGCACTGCCCAACACTAGTGCAATCTAAGTGGGGTACTACTGAGATAATTTTAAGTTTGCTTTTGATATCTCCCAGTAGCAATTTCATCTCAGTCCACCTTTTGACTGTTAACACTCAACTCTACTATCTTCTTCTTCCACTATATACAAAGTATCTGAAACCTGTCTTCCCCTCAGTTCTAGGAGACAGAGCATTCTCTCTTCTCAAATGGTATACTGCTCATGATATATGATAGGAGGACAAATATTTACATACTAACCTAGACTGTTGTTCTCTGTCTCTTAATTTCTGTCTCCAACCTGATGCAACACTTGAGCTGAAAATAACTTGAAAGTTACAATCTGATTTGATGTTTTTTTTTTTATTATTATCTGTATGTTTTTGGCACACATGATCATATCAATATATATGTTAGACTTTAAGTGCCCATGAAGAATATGAAATTATATATATGAAACATTACATATAAGTGAGTGCTTCATAAATACTAGGTTTAAAATAACTAATGATAAAGAAAACACAGAGGACTTCTTTGCTGGCATGTTCTTCCGCTATAACACCATCAATTTATCTTATCAGGTACTGATATATTTTTTAAAGCAGGTAAATATTTATTGGGGGGTAAAAAGACCTTACTTTAGTTTGCTAAGGGCCTATCTTTTAAAATCGATTATAAATTCATTTAAGAGGTCAAATAAGAGGATATAGATGTGTATATATCTCAATCTATCTATCTATCACTTAAACTAACACATGTTTTATTACTGTTTTGGTAGTTTGTAGTCCCATCTCATCATCATTTAACATGATTATTTATTTATTAATTATTATTTTTTAGCTGAGCCATCCTCCATCTCATCATCATTTAAGACACAAGGTATTTACAAATTTATGACCAAATAATGTTTCATGCTTTCTCTGCTTTTACACTTTCCAAATGTTCACACCCTAAAATTACAAATTCACAGAATATTTGAAGAACATTCGACTATATCAAGTATGGACAATGTTAGCACGGTCTTAAAGAGTGACTTGTGACTGTCATAATAGCAACATGAATAAATCACTGGGCATTACTTATTTTTCGGCAATATGTTACTGATTCAGTGGAACACTGGACATTCCAGACACCCCTATGCAACACATATATCAACTACTTTTTAGCCACTGCAGGCTGTAGTAAGTTGTAAAGAGCTGCCTGAGAGTAGAGAGAAACTACATTTATATGCAACTGGTCCACTTAGTATTCATCCCAGTCAGGATCACTAGCTCTCTCAGACATAGTTTTTGACTAAAAAGTTTTGGTATTTCTAAACTACCAGACTATACTGGAATGTAATCTTTAAAAACATCTTCATATAGAACCAAATCAACATAAAGTAATTTTTCTAGAATGGGTAAGGACAGACAGAAGGTGAAATTATTAAAAACATATGGTCAAAGAGGTCCTCTCAAACAGCTTAGTGGAAGACAGCCAAGCAAATGCATTTAATCAATACATATTGCTAACTATATTGGAGAGGGGAAACAGACAAAAAAAAATTCCATGCTTCACTGATACACAGATATGGGCTTTCTAGGGCAGGAGTAGATATAAAACACTGTAATTGAGGAAATGGTCCAATCTCCCAGTGGGGTCATGCCATCTTAAAAAAGGTGAAGGGTTACAAAATGGAAGACGGTGAGGAGAGGAAGTTGTAGCGCTGGGTAAATTGCTCTTGGCCCCCGGGGCAGAGGTTTGGGATTTGGGATTATGATAGGTTCCATCAGGCAAATAACGCCTGTGAGGCATCTAGTCTCACTTAGGGTACACTAGAGAGACAGAGGCACAGAAGTGTCCAATCTGGGTCCAAGCTTATGGTTCAGTGTTGGGGTGGGGGCACGTAGCAAACAGAGACAAATCCAGGGAAAGGAAGGAAGAGTGAGGTAGGGGATATAATTATATAATTTAAATAGTTTTGTGGATAAAGGCTTCTACCAAAGCCCTCACGGTAATTATTTTAAACCACCACTGAAAGCCCCCTAAACGCTTATTTCGAGCTTGGTATTAAACATGCCCCAGTGGCGGCAGTGACTCAGATGCTGCAGGAAGCATTCTGGGGGGACTGGGGCGGCAGACATCCAGTCTCTTCTGCTGCCTTTGGTTCAGCCAGGAAGAGGCTGCTCAGGATATATACAACCGATTTTGTTGTTGTTGAAAATAAGCAAATTACCAAATCAACGGTTTGGAGACTGTAACAACCGGGGCCTGTGAGAAATTGTTACCCAGAACCACACAGAAAGCAATTGTTGGGCCCATTATCTTAATGGTTTGAATTAATTAATGTAGGAAATACAGAAGAATCATCATCTGCTGTGTTTTCTCAGTGCACATTTCTAGGGCACACCATTTCGATGATTTCATATGTTCATTCATTCAATAAAATCTTATGTTCAATTGTATGAGTCAAACAAAATCCAGGGTCTTTCCTGAATTCCATAAACACAAGATATGCCCAAACACCACCGTTTTCCAGGAAGGGTGTCCCTCTTTCAGCTGCTTTGTGGTCCTGGTGGTGAGTGGGAAAGGAGGTAGGGACGAGTGAGAAAACGCGGGGGGTGTCTCCCACAATGCTTCCTTCTGCAGCTGGGTCCCTGCTACCACCGGAGAAGGTATGGCTATTTAAAAGCAAAAAGAACAAACGGCTTGGACTTAGAGCAATGTATTATAGGTTGAAATCCAGGATCCTGCACTTGCTGGTTATGTGAATTCAAAGTCTGTGTCTGAAATTGAGCAAAACAACACCAGCTTCATAGGAGCTGAGACTAATGTCTGCAGATATACCTGGTACATAGTGGCTTTCCTAAAAACTGCCCATTTTATGGTTTTGCTGACTCATCAAAAGATATGGGTGGCAGAGATGCAAAAAAATCACAAGGCATGGCCCGCTCCCCTCAGAAATGTCAACAAGTTGTGGGATGAATGGCAAGGGGGCAGTCTGGTAAGAAAGCATTTATCTGTAATTCTAGGTCTCAGGAAGCTCTTGGAAGAGTTCAGATGCTTAGCCAAAACAAGAGATAAAGAATATTCAGGCATGGGGGGGAGGGGGGCGGAAGAATTCCTCAAAACAGAAACACTACGAATTTGTGAACAATTTCACTTCGGGATTTGCACATATGCCAGGCTTACTGGATTTTGTTTAAGAAAAGCGGACACATTCAGTTCTTATGAGACCAAACAATGGGTTTGATGGAACTTGTACAACCACATACTTTGGCTTGTGGCAGACACAGTCTTAAATCAGAGGAAAAAAAGAATGGATTATTTGCTCATATGTTATTTTCATTTTTTGTAATGTTTACATTTTTTAACTAACCCATTTCTTTCAAATGTAACAACGTTGGCTTTCTTCGCTGAGAGATACTTGGAGGAGGCAGTGTGCCAGAGAGTGCTTGAACAATAATCTTGCAATGGGACACTATAAAAACCTATTTTTGCTTCTGATAGGGGTTCATTAACACCTTAAGAGTTAAATGAAGATCTTAAATTTTTCAGGCCAAAAAGCTGAAACAGCTTTGCTAATGGTAGAAGAAAATTCACAACACTAAAGCGCCAATGCTAGCCGTGGAAGAAAACTCAGTGTGGTTTCAATCCTGCCTCAACTATTTTTCAAAGCAATACAAAATGTACTGTATTAGACTCATGGGACATATCAAGACGAAACCCGAAGTAGCCCCAATTCTCTTCATCCCCCTCCTTTTCTGGAGTTAAGTCAGTAACTTGCTTATTCTGGATTTCTTTCAGAGGCCATTCAACAGTGGCTGGTTCCCCAAACAGTGAGGTTTGTCTGCATAATACATTTAAGTAGAACTTAAGAGGGTATAGATGACAACTTTGCCATTTATGCCACGAATGTTCTGTAAGTTATAGTTGAAGCTTACATGGTGTTAGAAAACCAAATTCAGCTAGAAAAAATGAGCAGTACCGTAAAGGCTTTCTTTTACTATGGTGTTGAAAAATATATATTCTTATGCTTGTTAATATCCAATGTGGCTAGCAATTCATTTTTGTAACATATATCAGTGAGGGAAAATATTTGTATCCATAACCAAACCTAAGCTGGCTTGGGGTCATATTCTCAAATTAAGCAGAGAAATTTTAGTCAGAAGGGTGGCTGTTTAAAATTATCTTATGGTAGATGGCAACAAGGATGTCTCTCCCTTTTCCCCTCAGGAATAATAATGCTAAAAGCAATAATAATAATGATGATAATGAAAATGGTCATATATTTCTTAAGTGCTTACTAAATGCTGGGCATTGTTTCATAGTATATAAAAGGTATTGCTTTGTTTAATCCTCACAACACCCTAGAGACAAATGTTATTATTACTCTTGTTTTATAAGAGTAGCTGGCAGCGGAGGCCCAGAAATATCTATTTGCTTAAGAATCCAATGACTTATTCATCCTTCACTAACACTTAGCCCTAGAGGTCAAGTTAACCTTTCTATCTTGGTCATAATAGTATCTACCTACTAACATTTCCAGGTGTGAATATGATGGTCCCTCTAAAGTCCTTAATCTAGTACCTAGTACAAAAATGAAGCACTTCATGAACTTAAGCCAGCGTTTTTCTTATGACTAGAACAGCAATGCATAGACCCCTGCAGAAAGTCAGGGTTCCCTTTTCATAAAAAATCAGAAAGCTGCATTTTGCTTTGGGATCCGCACACTGCTTCCCACATATCAAGTGCTGACTCCTAATCAGGCTGAATGTGAATGTCAAGAGCAGCAGAGACTATCTAGAAAAACCGGGTCCAGGTGATCAGGAGAGGTGGGCGGGGCTTCTCAGGAGTAGAACTTGGGAACACTGGAAGCTTTTTACTTTGAGTGGAGGAGGCTGATTTCTCCAAACTCTCTACATACATATTTAATCATCATTCCTGTGGGTTCAAAAAATACACAGTAAATAAATTTCCTCTCTGTCCTTATTTGTTTCCTAGGGAAGCCAGATAGTAGAGAGGAGGAGGAAAAACAGTAAGAGCAGATTTAAGATCTGGCCCTACAGCCCAGGACAGATCCTATAACTCTCCATATAAAAGAGATGCTAGAAGGAGGAGAGACCCAGGCTAAGGGTATGTCATGTAAGACTCAAGAAAGACTGTTTTGGCACCTACAGAGTAGGCTTCAGGAATTATGGTCCCTTCCACCCACCTCAGTCTTGACAGATGAGGGTAGTAAAACCCTGAGCTATCTCGATGAAACAAGGTTTCAAAATTTCTCTACCTTTGAGAAGAAAGGCTGTATCGATTAAAAAATAATAATATTTTGATCTGTCTGAAAGGATTTCCAGAGATTCACAGGGTTGGTATGCTATGGGTGATTTGAATAATACAACAATCACTGTCCTTAATATAACATAAACCCAATTCCTTCCAGAATTGTTTTAGAACATTTTGAAAGAAGGTCCTAAGTAGACACTGGAAGGTAAAAACAGGTCACATATGAAATTCCCTAGTTCCTAGGTCATATTTTTAGATGTTTCTAGTTTTAACAGACTCTAAACAAATTTATTTGAATGAATTACTTTATGACAAACTAAAGCTATAAAAGAGATGCTAGAAGAATCCCCTGGATCTAGGCCATTCAGTGGAAGGGGCTGCTGAGAAGTGTGTGGGATGCTTCCTCGGTGGAGTTAGGAAGAAGTACAATACACCATTCACGCCATTAATGTGACAGTCCTGCCTTTTTAGACCCTTAAGGAAATGTCTTATACCAAGAACATAATCAGAAACCCCCAATAACGTGGTTCAAAGTAGCATTACAAAAATTATACACATTATCTAAATGATTTATTTATAAGTATCTAAGAGATTAACTTTAGAGGATTTTTAATGATGCTTATCCATGAAATTCTTCCTTTCTAAATCAAAAAAATATATATGTGATCAAACTTTCTAAGAAACTCTTTTTCTGACTCTATCAGCACCTGACAGTAGCTTGGTAGGTTACGGGGTGAGCACCCAGCTTTGCTCTTGGGCATCACACTGGCTGTGGGTGCTTCTCTTGCTATGAAAGGAGCTGCGTGGGCAGAGGCAGAAAAGTCATTCAGAGGTTCCATGTTAGATCTGGAGAGGAAGACTTCCATTCTGTTTGTTTGCATTTTCAACTGTAGTTTGGTTTTATACGTTTATTTAAAGGTTTAAAAAAATGCTGAACAGCCATTAATTTTTCAAGAATAATCATATTAAAACTCAAAATGAAAAAATTAGAAAGCCAAATGGCATTTTTTGGGGGGATGAGCTGGGTTATGGGAAGACAAAGGTTTTTATTACCATGAACGCCAGGAGAAAGGTTTTTCTACTTGGAAATTTAAGAGCCTCAAATATGATACTTTATTCATACAAGTTCAACATAAAAAAAAGATTCAGCTTTAAAATTTTAACAGTATTAGTAATAACACTTGGGTAGAAAATTTGAACAGTTTATAGCAATATGCATCACTTACGCAAAAGAAGATCTAAATTTATAACTTGCTATCTTAGGAAAAAGATTAAAAGATGGGAAAATAATATATCTTTTGTAATAAAAATGATTATATAAAACAACTTATAGCTATTGCAATATTCTTTTTCCACAAAATTTCATAA
The DNA here is from genome assembly GCF_001890085.2 of Hipposideros armiger. NCBI lineage: Eukaryota > Metazoa > Chordata > Mammalia > Chiroptera > Hipposideridae > Hipposideros > Hipposideros armiger. Next base: position 236,195 of record NW_017732148.1, on the reverse strand, counting down.
CATCTTTTTATATGTGTCATGTGCTCTGTTAACCATACTGTGCCAAGAGTAACATTATCTTCACTCTATAGGCAGCAAAACTGGCTCAAAGAAGTTATCTAATTTCCAGCTTGCCCAGGGTTTCCTGCGCAGGGTGGGGCAGAACGGTGTTCTTAACCACTGTGCTATTTCATGGAATAATTTGAGTACACTCGTTAAAATTGTCACTTGACAAAACACACACCCTCCATTTATTTCCTATTATATTATTTCTAAGACATGTATCTAACTTTACTACCTACGTGTTAATTATTCTTTGTGTTGATGGAATGATAAGCCCATATTTTATTATTATCAGTACAATCTGAGAGCAGGATGCTTTTCTTTTCCAAGGCAATGAAAAAATAAACAATGATTTACCTACAGGCATTCCTGCACATCTAATGATTTGCCTGAAATCTCAGCCATGGGTTTTATGACATGAGATCTGAAGGAGCTATGCAAAGTGATGTTTCCTTTCCTGCTGAGAAGCAATGCGTGCACCATACCCACCTGGCTCTAAACAGCTTGATTTGTAAAGTCACTATGACTTAAATCCCTTGGAGAAAAACCTCCTGCAGAGAGCAGCTCAAGGATGCTTGGTAGTCTAGACCAATGAGTGTGTTTTTTTTCCCCCCTTTCTTTAGCTGAGCCATCCTGCCACCTGTTGGCAGCTCAGTTTGGGCTGGGAATCAAACCAGCGACGCTGTTGCTCAGAGCTCGCACTCTTGAGCGAGCTCTTAACCAGCGGAGCCACTCAGCTGGCCCTGGGCCAATCAGTGTTAATTCACTTAGCCACAGAGTTTGCCTGTGGTCTTCCACACCAAACTGTCACTTAAATTGCTAAGGACATTTCTAGCCACTTTCCTTTGAAAATATTAGACACGATTGATTACGATCAAATTTAAAACTGATATACAACCTGTTGTTTTATTAAAGAAAGCCCTTAATTTAAAATTACTCAGTGACTCACTTCTCAAATATTTATGGAGTCCTTACTTGGTGCTAGGCAATTTGCTGGGCAAAAAATTGCAACAAAACCAAAATAGACAGACGTGGTCCCGGCTTTCACTGACACTGAGTATCCCATGGAGACACCTTTCTATGTTTGCTCCAGTATAAATAGGCAGGGCACATACCTTTCAGGGTGATTATAACTATTGAGTTACCATCTTGGAAACTTCAAAATGAAAATAAATGCCACCGTCTTCACAATACATGATGCAATACATTGAATATTTTTGGCATTTCACTTTTTTCCCTTGAGATTACTATTTACATCACTTGATACTTAAGCCACTTAAAGAACATGTGCATTTAAAAGTTGGAGAAAAAAGATGAAGCAGATGAAAACAAAATAAACAATGCTATCACCCTCTGCATTAGCTGACAGCCTAAATCCCGATCAAAGGGATCATATGTCAAATCAAGCACGGCTTGCCATGCCTTGGCTTCAGTGTCACAGCTCCTACTACTGATTTCCCTCAAGTGTCAGAAAAACCATGTACCATGTATACCCCATGTTGCTGACAAGGCCTAAACATCTACAGGGGCTATAGGATGTTTCCAATGGAGGGTTTTGCAATGTTGTGAATAACTGCAACTCAGTTCTGGAGCCACTCTTCTGTCTCCTTCTCCAGGGACCCTGTGGGACAGGTCTCCCTACATTTCTCTCAAACCACATCTCGGGCACTGGTGGCCCCATGTCCTCTTACCGAACTCTTTTTCCTGGTCCTTTGCCTGCACCCCATGCCTTCCTGCCCTTCCGAACTTGCCTATGTACAGTCGTTCCTACACGCCTTACCTCTTCTAGGAGGCTGATGAAGTTGCTCTTTGTGCCTCTGAGGGAAAATTCTCAAACCTGGCCCAGCCTCCCTCACGTGACCTGAGATTACGTTTCCAATTTTAACTCCCTGTGTCATTTCTTTAGAGGTACCTTATAAATACTGGGGCACCATTAAAAACGAGTTAGGTGGCTTCATACCTACTATTACAGAAAATTGCTAAGACACATTTAATGAGAAAAGCAAAGTACAAAGTGGCGTGGGCAAGATGCTGCCATTTGTGTTTAACAACAAAAGACGTGTGCATAGACACATACATATATACCCCATAGATATGGCGGGATATCTCTGGATGAACGTAAATGAAACTATCACTAGTGGTTGTCTCTAGGGAAGTAAACCGGGTAGCTTGGGTATAAGGCTGGGATATACACTTTTTAGCATCTGTACTTTTCCCTTTTTGTGACTTGAGTCTTACATTATGTGCCTATATTCATTCAAACAAAAATTACTTGGAAAAATTATAACCTTGTGCTCAAGTTCAATGCTCCTTTTTCATGCCCCAAATATGCCCTGAACTTACTTGCAATAACTTTCTGCTTCAGGTAACTCCCCCTACCCCTCCCCAAATTACTCACCTCTATCTAACCTGATGGCACTTTATACATACTCCTAAACAATATTATCACAGCAAAGACCTGCTTTGTTTATGTATCTGTTTTGCACTGTTACTCATATGCATTTTACTTCCCTTATTATTCTGTAAGCTTTGGGAGGGCTGGGCTGTCCTAGTTATAAATTTTCACAACATGGTAACTTGGATATAATAAACCAAAACTAATACATATGAGGGGTGGAGAACTGAGACAGCTCTAAGTTCTAAGAGGGCAGAGCCCATGTGTTTTGTTTAGTGGTGTGTTCTCAGTGCCTATCTGGGGGCCTATTCAATAAATATAATAAAAATGAAAGTCTTCCAACTGCAGGCTGGCTTTTGTTGGTTTGTGTTTTTAGGATTAAAACTTGGTTCACAAAAAGTACTCCTCCAATAATTAAAGGTGTAAGCAACTTTCATGTTTGCAGAATCATGTATTATTCCTACCTAGGCTACACGTTGCTCAAAGATTTCAGAAGAAAGGGAATGGCATTGCAAGGACTGTTTTGAGGACAAATAATGAAGAGATCATCATTCCAATTTAAAAATTGGAAGTCAAATGCTTCTTACACAGAATTTCTGTTCTATACCTGACTTCTAAACGTTTGCCTCTTGACTGTCTCTTCTGCATATTTGGCTTCGTGGCTTCACCAACAACCCTAATTATCAGATTTTCTTTGCTCTGCTCTTTGTCACAATGACTATTTCAGGCACTTGTATAATCACCTCTCCTGTTCTGTCTTCCACCTTAAATTACAAATAGTCACCTTTACTTTAAAATATTTACAGGTTTTCTGACCTACATATTTTTTTGTTACCTTCTACTTTATACTGTACACTTATCAAATCTTTCCCCCTTTCCCAAATATAAATTCAAGTGGTCACAGCCATGAAAAAAAAGACATTCTAGGAATTTATATTTCAGTCCAGAAGTTAGAACATTAAAAAAACCCCCCACAACTTTCCTATTAGGAATGATTATTTTGTGTTGTTCAATAGCTTTCACAGCTTTTTTTTTAAAAAGCAAAAATATCTCTGAGTCTATTTCTGATTTATTGGGGATGTGAAATACAGTATGGGGAATATAATCAATAATGTTGGAAAGACTATGTAAGGTGTCAGATGGGTACTGGACTTATCGGGGGATAACTTCATAGATTATATAAATGCCTAACCATTATGCTGCACACCTGAAACTAATATAAAATAATATTGGAATATCAACTATGATTAAATATGTGTGTGTGTGTGTGTGTGTGTGTGTGTGTGTGTGTGTGTGTGTGGTCATGGAATGTACAGTACAGCATAGGGAATATAGTCAGTGGTATTGTAATAGCTATGTACGGTGTCAGATGGGTAGTAGACTTGGGGGGTTATCACTTTGTGGGTGTAAATGTCTAATCATTATGTTGTTTTGTACACCTGAAACTAATAATAAAATTAAATTGAAAAAAGAAAGAAAAAGAAGCAAAATACATATTATCATTGGGAGATAAAGCAGAATATTAAATGCTTAATATACAAAATACCCTGATAGATACAAACAAGTTATAATCGCTCAGTAACCTGTTGATATAATGCAGCTTTTCTGTCTCACAACATTAAGCAATTTCTTTTAGTTGTCACAGACAACTAAATCTGTTTACATCAATGTGGTTTACAACAGTGTACATTACGTTACAGAAAAATAGTATTAGGGCATCTTTTAACCTCAGAAAGATAAAATATTTTCACAGCTATCTGAATATAAAGCAGAATATTAAAAGGTGATTAAGTTGTTAAAGGATCTTTTAAAAAGACAATTTTACTTACATCAAGAGAGCCTTCATTTATAACAATCATTCCCATGTTCTTCCTCAGAAGTTTGCAGGAGTGCCCTATGTCCAAACAGAGAGTAAATTAATTGATGTAATTAATTTCTCTAGAAAGAAGAGGTGGAGATGTTAAAGTAACAATACTATAAAAATATCTCTTTTTTTTTTTTAGCTGAGCCATTCTGCCACCTGTTGGCAGCTCAGCTTGGGCTGGGAATCAAACTGCTGTTGCTCAGAGCTCGCACTCTTGAGCGAGCTCTTAGCCAACTGAGCCACTTGGCCGGCCCTTACATTTTATTCTTAATCTATTTTATTAGATAAAATTGTATCTATTTTATTAGGAAGATGCCAGTCAGATCTTTTCCAGGTTTGCAGGAAGTTAAAAAAGCAGAGCTCTTGCTTGCTAGGGAGGCGTATAATACAAGGACAAGACCTGGTGTGTTATGGCTGCCTTGATAAGCAAATGTGGAGAGATGGTGGTAATGATTCTCAATGTCCTGAAAACTAACAAATGTAGATGGAAAATCCACCATGAAGATCAACATGAAGAGCAGAAGATGGGCTGATGGTTGTTTCCTGAGAAGGGAGAGGGATGGTAGCCTGGCTATTGTTGGGACCATTAATCCCCCTACCATCTCTCTGCCCTTCGACTGCCATCACGTCCTCTAGTTTCCTGCCCTTTCTTGCTTTGCTGTACTTGATGCAAGACAAAAATCACTGGCTGATTACACCAACTCTACTTACTCTGAAGCTGTTTGCCTACGGCTGGATGTGGCTGGAGAAAAACAGGCAACACTGCTGACTGGTCTCATTTAATACCATCTATACTCACGTCTTCTGTGATCTCATTCCTTCCCATCTTTAAATACAATCTCAATGTTGACCGTTCTGGAACTCGTATCTCCTGCTAAGACCTCTTTCCTGAACTCTGGACTCTCACATCCCAGGGCTTACTTAATAGCATACACTTAGGTATAAAATTGGCATCTCACACCTAACATAGCCAAAAGACAGCTGGGAGTGGTTTCCCATCTCACTCAGAGTCAACGCCAAGTCCGGACAACGACCTAGGAGGCCCAAACCAACCTGAGCTCTGTTACGCTGCTGACCTCTTTTCTTGCTCTTCCCTTTTGCATTTCTGCTCCTTTTCTGCAGAAGACAGCTTCCGTTAACCATCCAAGTGACAAGCTATCTCTCCTAAGTTGTTCCTCAAATGTCACCTGCTCAATGAGGTCTTCCTGACCTCCTGATTTAAAACTCAGTCCATCTGCGCAATGCCATAATTTCCATTCCTGCTTTTTCTTCCTGACAATTATTGCATAATATACTATGTGTTTTACTTCACTGTTTGTTCCTGAGGTCCAGGAGGGTAGAGAGTTTGGTTTTGTTTCCTGCCCTGAACTGGTGCCTGACACCATAGGTACCATAACCAGTTGCTGAATGAATGACTCTTACCTACCTTTTTCTAGGAACAAGATTCTAAAAGGTAAGTGTGACTAGAAACCATTGCCATACTGCTTTTTTTTTTTGTAGGACCTTTCATAATAGCTATACATCCTGAGCTATTTTTTAGGATTTCTTATTTTCCTCACATGTCACTCTTTACCATCATGTGTTCTCCCTCTACCTGCAGTCATGTTATATCACATTTGTGGTTTTCAGGTCTGCCAATCCGAATGCATTCTGTGTTCTTGTACATCTTCTTTGCATTTTGTCTCTAACACCAGTGATAACACATATAATCAAAATTAACAACTTGTGTGGCTTATAGATTCAAACATCTAGTGTTTTTTAAACATTACTTTTCCTATTAATATCAATTTAGGATAAATTTGCAGTTTTACATATACAGAATACTGTGATTACTAACACTTCTAAAAGGAATATTAGCTAAATGTTTTTTTTTAGACAGATGATACTTAATAACGACTTTCTAAAAATGTGGTTTCATGCTGTGAACAGATGAGAAAAATCTGAAATAGGTTCTTCAACTTTGGGAGAGTTTTGTATGTGATTCATTATCATTAATATCCAGAGGTTGAGTCCATGTCAGGGTTTACAGTGCTCAGGAAACCTACTATTACTGAATTTGGGGAAAAAAGGAGTGACATTTTGTTGCACATTACTGGTACTATAGGCTTTTAACACCGAATACTAACTTTCTTCTCAGTGACTGTATTTCAAGGTAGGGGCTTTAAGAAGTTAAAGTGAGGTTATAAAGTTGTAGCCCCGATCTACTAGCACTGGTGTCGCTATAGGAGGGGAAGCAACAACAGGAATGCACACCTACGGAGGACAAGCCTGTGAGGACAGTGAGAGGGGGTCATCTGTAAGGCCTCAGGAGACACCAAACCTGATGACACTTCTATCTTAGACTTCCAGTCTCCAAAGCTGTGAGACAATTTATTCCTGTTGTGTAAGCCACCTCATCTGCAGTATTGTTATGGCAGACTGAACTAACATAACCTCTTTCCAAAACACTGAGTGAATTGTAGAATGAATGGGAACTGGCAACCTTCTTACTTCCTATCTCAGAAGTAAACTTGGGCCACATACAATTGTTAATACACAGCTTGCCATGATGCCAATCTCTAGACTTTCACAGACAACTGCAGAAATGTTACCTACACATACCAGTGGTGGATGGAATGTGGGGGTAGGCAGACACTCACAGGGGAGAGAGGGTGCCACGTGGCTGCAAGTGCAAAAGTTTGGCTGGGTCTATAACCACTGCAATTTTAAAGGGGCAATGAGGCCATCACAGATAGATAAGCCCAATAATACAAATATGGACATATTACAATACCAAATCTTTCAAATCTTAAAAAACATATTAAATTTGTCTTCTAAACTGTATCAACCTGTTAAAAAGCATCACAATTTAAAGTCTGAATTAGGCGGCTTACCAATGTTGATGGCGGTTTCTTGCTTATCCCCTGTCAGGATCCAGAGTTTGATGTCTGCTTTCATCAGAGTTTCTATGGTCTCAGGCACTTGATCTTGTAATTTATCCTCAATGGCTGTAGCTCCAAGTAGCTGAAGATTCTAGAGAAGACAAGTGGCAAACACATTAAGAAGAAAACCAGTTTAGATTCTTTAAGACCAAAAAACTGAAGTGTGTATATGCTTTTAAAACAAAGATGAATAGTAAATCATGGACGTTAGTGTAAATTCCAATGATTCCATTGAATTTTCTCTCTTAAAGATCCCTGACTTTCATTCAGTACTTTTGGCAGGAGACTGAGGCTATCTATCTTATCTTACTTCTCTCTAAGGTAAGAAACTGATTCTAAAAGCAACAACAACAACAATATAGAAAGGGGGAATCAAAAGTCTATTTAAAAGAAACAAGCTAAGAAAAAAAAACAAAAGACTATGGAAGACCCCCACAGTGAAGGAGCAATCTTGCTGACCTGTTTGAAAAAGAATAAGGATAGATGTTGATACCATTAAATTGTAGTTTGATGCAGTGTCAGGAAAGGCACACACACGACACATACTATTAGAAATGATGAATAATAAACAAAGTGATTGCATTAGTCTCTATAAAAAAAGAACAGGTTGAGTGTTTTTCAAACTGTTGCACATTTGCATAGCAGAAGGTCAGAGTCCATTCGCGATTTCTTGCTCATTAGATGGTATCTTTCATACAAGACCGATCACACCAATATGCTCTGTGGAAAGCTGTTCTAATCTCTCAGAGAGATGAATTGTTTCTACTCTCACCTTTGAACTGGAGGAGAAAAAGAGAATCTCTTGGCTGTTAGGGACACAGGTAATGTTATTTTCTTGGTCTTGAAAACATAGGAATGCAGTGATGGACTAGGATTTAAACCTTTCTTTCCATCATGTGACCAGGCATTTTCTCTAGCTGGGCACCCTTCCCCACTGTGCTCTCTCTGCAAGCCACAATCAATTGACTCTCAGTCTTACCCCATTTCCCCATACTCTAGCATGATCCACTTCAGCATTTATCCTTCTTCTCAACCTTCTTCTCCCTTCTTGCCTTCATTTCTTATTTAAAATATCAGAATAGATACAAAGGGAACTAAGTGCTAAGGATAGTGTACAGGTTGGTATAACAGAGAAAGCGTCCCATTTCCTATTTTTCTCTAACGCTATGTTCTATGTACTGATCACCAAAATGGAAGTCTAAAATTAGTCCCAAGTGTCGGTAGGCATGGAAAATAAAGTTGAATATATTGGGTTGTTGGAAAAGTCATGACATATTTTTGCAACGAAAATCAGAAAAAATACATCATGACTTTTCCAACAACCCAATACATAAGTAAGAGTGAATGCATGTGTGTGCAGTTTATGAGTGTATTAATGAGGAATGCTTTGGGCTATATAGAAAAATCTGACATACTATGGCTTAACTAAAGATGTAATTTTCCTTACATAAGTGGTATTGAAGTAGGTAGTTGTGGGTATTAGGTTGATGACTCAACCATATCTCAACTCATTCTTCAGATCTCCCGCAGTGTCTCAAGGTGGCTGTCACAGCTAGAATTATAACAGCCACAAAGAAAGACAAAAAGGGGGTAATGTCAACTGTGCCTGTCTCTCATTTGAAAAGCAAAAGCTTCTAAAAGTCCTCAGCATATTTCCAGATATGGCCAACTGGCCAGACTGTGTTACATGGCCAAGCATGAATATTAGCATTTAGCTTTTCCAGCCCTCAATAGTGGAGGTGAGAGGCAAAGGGGCATGGGACTGGTGTTAAACTGGCCCCCAACAGTCTTTGCCACATACTTAAATATAGATGAGCACGCATATGCATTTGTGTATGTCCATGCGTGTGTGCGTGTAGAGATACACACACACGCACACACACACACACACACACACACACACACACACACACACACACACACCCCTATTGCCTTGTGGCGAGAAACTCGGCTCATCCTGTATGGCCAAACTCAATACTTGCTGCTTCTTTGAAGCTTTCCTTTACATCTTAAAACAAATGTTCCCCTCTGCTGTGCTGGTAGAACTTTGCTCTTGCTCTTTGCATGTCTCAATTTGTCATATTAAGATTAGCTATTTGATGTATGACTCTGGTAGTTTTGTTCAAGAGTAGGGACCATGCCTTGTTCATCTTTATATCAGTATGTTTGCTGAGTGAATGACCAAAAAAATGAATTCCAGAACCCAAATTTTACTAAGTATTGCTGCATGCAAGCCCATTTTCTTTTCAATATATTCCAAATAACTTAATCAGCTGTTAGAAGCACTTGATACATGCCTTCTTAGTACATAACATATAAGACAGGAAGGCAAATTTTCTTCTTTAAGAAGACAATATTATTTTATCACTTTTAATGGGAAGCAGATTTGAAATCTATTATAACCTGATTGAATAATTATCATCAAGAAGTTCAAGAATGAAAAGGAAGAACAGCTCAGCATCAATTACACCAACATCACAGTTGTTGTATTTCAAGGTTTAGACAATGATTTTACCAATTCTTTCAGCGCTTTTAGGGCATTTTCAGCTAGATCTTTCTGGCCCACATGCCAGCGAAGACCAGGATATAGCCATGTTCAAATATTAAATATTCTACAAGAAGGCATGATAAGATTTTAAAATGATCATGGGGATAATTCGGTAACACAAGCTCTCAAAATTTTCTAAACCAAAAAATTATTTTTTGTAATATGTTTCATAAAACCTTGGGGTAGATAATGTGAGTGCCAAGATATGAATACATCCATTATAAATATATAACCAAGTATATTTGTACATTTCCTAGCTCTACTCTAAGGGGATAAATGAGCTCAGCAAGTACACAGGTATACATTACCATGCACAAATCTAACAAAAATAAAATGACTGTATAAGCTGAGAAAAGTTACAAGGAAGGTGAACTTATGTGTTGGTGGCTATGATAACAGGAATTGCTAAATAGGGTAATAAAATATTTCTGAATATTCAGCAAAACTGCAATGGGTCCACTTTGATCCCGACAAAGGAAATACTGTGTTCCAAAGCCTGTTAATTTCCCCTTTATCCTAAGAGCTCCCGGAGCACAGCACTTACTAATTTCAGTGGAAGTCTCTGCAGCTTCCTTTCCTTTGGCTCTGGTGTCATTTATTGTGAGATTAGGATCTTGAGTGATAGGCTGTTCTGCCTCTGGAAATTAATATCTTTAGCTACATAATGATCATTAGAAAAAAAAGATTTGAACTTTGCATGCTTTTCCTGATCATAACACAAGAGTGTTTAGGCCATAATCAATTTCATCCCAAACATGTATTACCTTACACAGATGGCCACTAATGGGCACTATGGGAATTACATATTCAACAAGTGTTGAAACATGATAAAATTCCCATGGCATTTATGGAATTAAAAAAAAAAAACCCAAACACTAATTTTACTTTCAAAATGTCACGATGCCAAAAGTTATAAAGGTTTCAAGTTGATGACTCTTTGACATAATATAGATTTAGTTATCATTGAAAAATCATGAAATAATATTTATTCACCTAGCAAAGCCCTCAATAATCTTGTTTTCTTTTTCACATGTTCATAATGTATGTGGAGTCCTAAAAAAGGCATATAAATGTAAAATTTCTACCCTAGTGAAGATAAAAAGCTTCACACAGAGTATTTAAAAACTGTATAGCAAACTGTATTATGACAGATTTAGATACTGTTTTTTCCCAACACATGTATATTTTGCTACATAACAGAACCTCAAAATGACCTATTTCCATATTAGCAAATATTTTGTTAGTGCTTAGGTTTTGTATTTTTAAAAAGTTTGTGATATGTTCCTCAAAGTATAATAATCAAATTCATATCAACTTAGGCTTCATATTGCAGCATGGACTTTTTGATAGGAATCTCTTTAAAGACAAAGAAGTAATATCGATAAGCAAAGTTGTACCACTGGAGTAAATATAAATAAAATACTAGTAGTAATTGGTAACCTTTATTTCGCCATGAAATAAGACTGTGTCTAGAAATATGAAGATATATTTCCTTACCAGAGAAAATGTACAAGATACTGCTGAGTGCTTTATATTTATTAATTCAGTTAATAGCTTCGGGGAGGTTGAGTAAATTATGTAAGGTCAAACAGAGGTACAGCTGAGCTGTAAATGGTAAAAACAAAACCCGCAGAACTGATATACAGCCAAAGGCAGCAAACGGGGACTAAAAAAGATTCAATGGAAGTTAGATTTTTATCAGATCATCAGGTTTTTAAACATGTCTCTGTTCTTTAGTCTTTAGTAATACTTTCTTGCTACGAATGGGTTTCAGCCTTGTCCTGAGCCACGCCTGCCAGGCGTACCTCTTTCTGTTTCCGCGTGCAGGCCCCAGTCACATCTTGGGCCTGGCTCGCCCCACGCAAGCCTGAATTCATTCACTCACAAATGTACACGCAGGTAGAGCTGAGCGAGATGGTGGGGGTACAACAGTGAGTGCCTTCCTTCATGGAATTTATATTTCAGATGCATCATTAGAGATTCTCTGGATGGTGGGGACACTACCACCTCCACCTTGTCTTCTGATTGCATTCCCTGGTATGTTTCTCCTAGACCCTGTCTGCCTGGCTGTCATGAAGCCCCAAGTCATTAGCCACGAAGCCAGGAATCTAGAGTGGTGGTTTTCAGAGTCACCTGAAGGGCTTATTACACACAGATCACTGGGCCCTACACTCAGGATTTCTCAGTGAGTAGGTCTGAGGTGAGGCCTAGAGATGTGCAACGGTGATCGTGCTACTGGCTTGAGGAAGCCTAACTAGGAGAACGGGAATCTAGAGCAAGGTTGACAATTTTGTTCTACAAAGGGACAAACGGTGACTATTTTAGGGATGGAGGGCCGGACAGTCCCTGCTGCAACTACATAACTCTGTTATTTAGTATGAAAGTAGCCAAAAACAGTTTGTCGCCAGATGGGGAGAGCTATGTTCCAGGAAGGCTTTATTTACAAAGACAGGCAGTGGGTAGATTTGCCTGTGTGGAGTTCGCACAACCCTGATGCAGGATTCTTGGGAGGAGCCTGTCCCTGCCCTGGACTCCACCCTGATACATTGCTCTGGTTCCATCCTTGTCCAACCTCTACCCTTCTTTCTTAGCCTGGCCTTAGGTCTTCTGGCCCCAGTTCTCTCTCCTTTCCTGGCAATCCTAAACTATAGAAAAAGCCTTTTTAACTGTAATATAAAATTACCACCAGAGAGAAACAGCATTCCTCCCAAATAATCACATTTCTGTATGTTACAAACTATCTTCAAAGTAAACACAAATTTTTCTGTGAGTACAAAAGATAAACACAGGAAAGAGGTATCTTCTTAGTCTGGGTGGCTCAAAAACCCCATCCAACATGAGTTAACACTTGACCTTAAATCCTAAACAAAGGGTTAGTCGAGCAATCGGGAGAGGTGGGAAGGACGGGGAAAGGCATTCCACATAGAAGAAATCACATGCGCAAAGACAGAGGTATGCAAAGCCATACCGTGTTTGAGAAGTTGCCATTTAGTCAATATGGAAACAATAATTGAAGTGAGGTGTGGCGGGGATTTAAAAAATACTGCTTTAATAGGGTTATTACCAGGGATGACACTGGATCAATTATTTCCGACTTGTTTTGATTAGTGTGGTAGGAAAAAGAGGAGGCTGGACAAGCTGGCTGGGAATGGAAATGGAAGGGGTGCATGTTTTGTTGAGGATCCCAAGGCAAAGGGCACCTGGGGAAGAATCTTAGAAGGGAAGGGACTGAATCAGATTTAGGTTTCATCAAGATCATTGGTGGCCGACGAGGGATGGATTAGAATGAAGGCTGCAGGACCAGGTAAGAGGCTATTGTGGCCATCACCCTCTTTAGTTTTCAAGTATGGTCACCCTGGAATACCGATGTGCTGATGGCTGTGGGATTCTCAGTCATTCCACAGCACTGACTCTCTTGTGCTTTTTCTGATCAACCACACAACAATGGGGCTCTATTTAAAAAAAGAGAACCTCACACCTCTTTCCTTTCAGTGTAAGCTGAAAGGCTACAGTACACTCAGACTAAGGGTGTTAAATCGTTGGAATGGCTCATTGGCCTAATTCTAGAGAATGCAACTGGTTAATTTTTTCAAGGCCAAGGAGTACGTTTTCACTTGGTGCGTTTTCTGAACCACAGAAATCATACTTGAACTCTCACTCAGCCAAGGGTTCACCAAATAAGGCCAGAATTCACACACCCAGCTGAAAAGAATCAGAATTGGAGCAGCGATTGGGTGGAGCCTGCAAAAACAACACATCCATCTTATCTGAGTGAGAAGACAGCAATACCCAGTGTGTAAAACCTACCACGAAGTGTTCCTAACAAGAAATCTATCGGGCCAGAAGGGAGAGAGGCATGTGATTAGAGTTCTAATGAAAACTTAAGTACTTTAAATAAGAAGATTCTAGAGATGAGTTGAGGGAAAAATCACAAAAAACGAATTTCCACCTTCGTTTTAAAGGAAAACACAGTACCTTCCATTCCACAGGGCACACAGAGGCTGCGGCCCTGCTTGCCAAGTAGACCCGTCATGAACTCGCCTCCCAACCCCAACTGCCCATCTAGTGATTACACAGCTACACATTTGGCTACGTTTTACTTTTCATGTCTATAACATTTTACATACATTCTTGCTTTCTTCTAAACCCAGTTGGCAGAATAACATGGAATTAGGAGGGAACTGGGATTTGAATCGCTACTCTACCCACCACTGGATATGTCTCCTCCAGCAAGTAACTTAACTTACCTAAGAATATCTACATCAGCAAGATAAGGCCAATAATATGGATTTAATAGGGTTGTTCTGAGGATGAAATTAGATCAGTCCTCTCAAACTTTGTGTGTGTGTGTGTGTGTGTGTGTGTAGCATGTCAGCAAAAAATGATGAGTACTTTCCTATACACTGTCATATTTTTGTATAATATTAATAAATTATGTACACTGCAAAATGCAAAAAACAGGAATTATGAAAAAGATCAAACGTAAGTAGAAACAGAAGTTATAACATTTTCTTGCTCGCCCAGTAGATGATCATGGGTACCCCGCTTTGGAGGCCCCCTTGAACTAAACATTCTGGGTAAAGAGCAGAGGACTTGGAGCTTAGTAAATGCTCAAAAAGTGGCAGGTCTTCTTAGTAGATGAGCTGACAGACGTGCAAATATTCTTAAGCAAACAGTAAAATAGGAAACTACTGGAATTTTAAACCACCAAATCACCAGCACATCATGCAAATTTTCATCTAGTACATTTCACTTTTTAGTACAAATGAAAGCGATATTTGCAGCTACTAAGAATAGAAGTGGTAGTTTTATCTGAAAAAGCATTCCATTCTAATACAGAAGTTACTATGAACTTGGCAGTCATAAATGTTCAAGAAAAGTCCTGTTTTTCATTAAGTTTTATATTTCTTTAGGAATCCTCTAAACCACTCGTTGCCACATGTTGCAAAGGACGCTAAACTTGTATTTAGTCACACTGAGTGTAATGGTTGACCTATATTACACCACATCAAGGCAGTCTTTAAAAAAATCCCAGAAATGTCAACCATATTTTGGGGAGAAAAAAAGGAAATAATGTAAAAGTCATCACTACCTCAACTGTCTGATCATATTAGTTTTATTTTAGTACCCAGGGCACTAAGCCCTGTCTGAAGTTGTATTTTTCAGTTTACAAGTTTGCTACCTATCTCCCACTATTAAAATAAAGACAGGGATTTTTCTATCCTTTTCCCTTGCTGTGCCCCAGTGCCCAGAACAGAGCCTGCCATGTGTTCAGGCATTCGTTTCTGAATCTTTTCAACCATGTGCTTCTCATATCCACATATTAAAAAACTTGGCAGATAGGTGTTTTAAATGATTGAATCTAAATTTCTAAAGAATGCAATCTTTAAAATTATCAGACCCTTTTCTAACATATTCTTGGTGACAATACACTGATATCAACATCCTCAATGTGCAGACAGGAGCAACTACGGGTATGTTAGTAACAGGGATCAGGCTTTCATTAAACAAAACCTACTAAGTAAATTTAGCTTCTGAATTTATGTACTTGAATCATTCATGTATTTGTTGAATATTTATTTAGTTATTCACAGAGGCTGGACAGGCAGGCACTAGGGATAGAGACGTGAATATCATGAAAACAGTCCCTGCCCTCAGGCAGCTTCAGTGTAGTGAAGGATATACAGTAATCACAAATCACAAAATTATAACATTGCTATCTGATTCGAAGGAGAGCTAGATGATGCCAAAAATACAGCCTTCCGATTACAGGCATGCCTCGGAGATATGGTGGGCTTGGGTCCAAATCACAATCAAGTGAATTTCACAAACAATAAAGCGAGTCACATGAATTTTTTGGTTTCCCAGTGCATATAAAAGTTATGTTTACACTATTCTGTAGTCTATTAAGTATGCAGTAGCATGTCTAAGAAAACAATGTACACACCTTAATTAAAAATACCTTATTGCTAAAAATGCTAAACATCATCTGCGCCTTCGGCGAGTTATCACTTTTTTTGCTGGTGGAGGGTCTTGCCTCAATGTTGATGGCTACTAACTGATCAGGGTGGCAGTTGGTGAAGGTTAGAATGGCTGTGGCAATTTGTTAAAAGAAGACAACAATGAAGTCTGTGGAATGACCCTTCCTTTCACTTCAACACTTGAAGGCCACTCTAGGGTTAGTAATCGGCCTAATTTCAATATTGTTGCTTCTCAGGGAATAGGAAGCCCAAGGAGAAGGAGAGAGATAGGAACAGCTGGTTGGTGGAGCAGTCAGAATACCCGCAACATATATAGATTAAGATCGCCGTCTTACATGGGAGCGGTTCATGGTGCCTCAAAACGACTACAAATGGTAACATCAAAGATCACTGATAACAGTTCACCATAACAAACATAATAATGAAAAGGTTTGAAATATTTCGAGAATTACCAGATACAGGAAGTGCGCTAATGCTGTTGGAAAAACGGCGTCGACAGACTTGCTCAGTGCAGGGCTGCCATAAACCTTCGATTTGTAAAAAGAAAACCCCACAATATCTGCAAAGCACAATAAAGGGAAGTGCACTAAAACGAGGTATGCCTGTGCTCTGAAGCTCAGAAACGACCCTCTCTGACCCATAATCTATTAGAAAACCTTTAACAGGTAAAAACATTGGATAAGTTTTAATTAAAAAAAAATTTTGCAATTCATGCCTCATAACAAGAGAAAAAGAAAAGAACAATTTTATCACTAGGAAATACTGCTTCAATCATACCCAACCTAGGCAGGTATAATATCTCACTCTGTTTTCTGTAATACTCAACATAAATAATTCGCTTTGGTAAAGATTAGAAGTGATTAATTCATAATTTATGCAATGCTAAAGCTATAATTAAAATTTTCTACTGAAGCAAATAAACATAACAAAAGTTTCAAAATACTGTGTTTATCATGAAGACACACCTTCATATTTCAAGCAACAGTTTAATTATAATATATTCCCTGATAAGTAAGATCACAGCCCTCTATACTATTAATTTTCAAAGGAACCCAGCAGCACAGTATGAGTATAGGGCAAAAAAAAAAAATCTGAGTCTTAGAAATATGTTAGAATAAATGTAAAGTGGCAGATCAAAGCAGGTGGGAAATTTCAGAGAAACCGCTGTTGATGAAGCATAAAGCTTCATAATTATTCTGTTACTTATTTGACATTTTTCCTGACCAAATACAAATTATTAATTTGATTTTATTTTAAAAACCTGAGTTTTAAAAATATAGACCAATAGTGTAAGTGGTTTCATAATCTAAAATTACAAGTCCAAAAACATTATCTTTCAAAAGAATGAGGTTAAAAGAAGGTAAACAGGTCAAGTGTGCTGTCTGACAGTATGAGACAAATGTAAATTCTCTCAACTGGTGATAGAGACAAAGAGGTGTTACTGTCCACACACCCAAAGTGATGCTATAATTTTCCTCAAATTGGGTCGAGACATCTCAAGTATCTGATAGGACTAATAATCCCCTTTGCATTTTAACTATCTTCTTGTTCCTGAATGCCTTCCTAGTAATGTCACCTCTTGGCCTATATTTAGTAAGAGAAAAAAGGCCTCTCAGTAACATCTTGAAACAACTCATAACATTAGAATTAATTTTTTTTAAATTCTGAAGTTTACCATATGAATACAGTGGTTGGAGACCAAACAGTACAACTTCATAGCAGAGATGATGATATTCTATAGATACATGCAAAAGTCCTAAATCCTCTCATCTAACAGTGTCTGTCAATATGGATAACAATATCCAGAGGATTTTTTTCAACCCCCCTGTGTCATCTTTCCTTTTGTGTGCCCCGAGGCTGAAGGAAGTGCATTCTAGTGCTTAGCCATGCTGGAGTAGGAAAGTGAAAAAGCACTACATCACGGGACAGATGTCATTACCTTCTTGGATGTTCTTGGATGTTTGAATATTTTTCCAGGTTATACTAAGAGTTTTAGTTCCCAAGGGGATAAGGTTTTAACTACATTTCAAAACCAGAATTACTTGTATGAACAAACATTGCAGGGACAAAAGAGAGGGCAGGGTTTAAAAGAACAATTTCAATCATAATAATCATATTATAAAATTTTCACTTATTTTGTTAGATATGAAAAATACTCTTTGTTTTCTCGCAATGCTCTACAAATCTTTCAAATTTGGAATGTCCTTTAATGTAACACTACCATTAATGTGTCAATGGCACTTGGCGACATTAACTCAACTAGGTTCAGAAACATCCTGTATAGGACCACAATGATGTTCTGATCTTTTCTTAAAAAGTGAGGGAAGATGCCTATAATGATTTTGAGAAGCATGTTTTCCAAAAACTTCACACACAGATGGAATATTACATAGTTTTTAAACTGTGCTCAGTGGGGCCCCGGAGTCTTGCTCGTGGACCACGATGAGGGCAGGCAGGGGCTCATGGGAGAGCCAACTGGGGCTTTACCCTGCCCCCTCCGCTCTTTAGAGCAGCATGACTTTTATCTGTTATATATATATAATGAATCAGGCAATGTTTTATTTAGAAAACGGGTTCTGCTCTGAAAGAGAAGGAGAAGGAGTGAGAAAGATTTGAAAAACTACTCTGTTTAAAATTGACTATGTTACATGGTAAGTCCAATATTATGGTCTACATACAAAAATAGATTCTGATGACATTAAAAAAGATTTCATAGTCAACATGTCTCATTTAAAATAGGCAAGGACGAAGCCAAAATGGATGAACCGTAGGGCTAGGACAGCTAACTTTAAAGCCAGGGTGACACGCCAGCAGGATCTGTGGTCTTGCCATGTTGAAACTTGCCTCACCGAAGTGGTTTTAAAGGCAGCTGTCTGTGGCTCCCACTGAGCGCTAACCCCGGCTGGTGTTAGGAAAGACTGGAGGCTCAGGCCAGTGAAGGCCTGGGATCACCCTGGCTCTAGAGAAATTAAAAGCTCTACAGTCCTCAAATAATCATGGTTGAAAAAAAGCATTTTTCCGAAAAAAAAAAAAGCACTTTTCAGAAAATTAGCTCTTCGCAGAGACTCCTCGTCATTGTCCCCATGCTTTTCCCGTAAAAAGACCTCTGCTCTCCTTTAACGGGTGACATCACCTTTTGAGGCTCATTTCAAAAGTTACCACTTCTCTGAAAGGTTCCTTTGGATCAGGTTTGTAGTTACTATTCTGGGTTCCTTCAGGTTTCCTTAAGGAATTGGTTCAGACCATGACACTCTGAGGGACACGGCCAAGTGTTGCTCATGGGCTAGAGCATCCCTGATAACTACCATCTATTAATTGCCTAATGAAAGCTAATTAAGTGAATAAATGAATGAAACTATGGTTTCAGAGGTAGGGATAGATTAGGAAACCAGTCTTAATTTGGAACAAGCTGGCTGAACAAGGGAACCAATCTTTTTATCTTCTGGGTCTTAGATTTTTCAGTAAAACTTAGAGACCACTGTTTATCATGAACTACTGGGACATTAGCTAAAAAACTCCCCTTTCCATTTGTTTTAAGTAAGAGGTAATTGTAAGGGAGGCTGCTGTATTTGTAAACTAAAAATACACATGCAGGTTATATATTTCTCCAGGCAACTTAAATTTCAATGTGACTCACCATCTCCATCTGCTGGAAAAAGGCTGAACGTCTATTTCCTTGAAAGGATGGAAGTCACAAGGCTTTTGATAATAGATATTAAACCCACACACAACATCCACCACCATTGTTTAACCTATAAAATCTAATCTATAAACTAGAACATTCAGATTAAAAATGTTAGGCACAATAAGCATTCAACTCCAGAATAGAAAAAAAATGTAATGTTTAGAATCCATTTTCAAATATTTTATTGTCACTTATTATATATTAATTCTATCTTGTTATCATGGGGGAAAAGGCCACATTATATTCAGGCTGTGTAGAAAAGGAGACAGGAGAAAAGGAATAATTTCCAAACAAGTACTATTTTATTTTTTTACTTTTCAAAAAGAGTAAGGAAAGCAAAAGATTAAAAATCAATACCATTAGTGGTTTAAGATAACATGTGACTTTGGTTGGAGAGACTGAAAGAGATTATGATCATGGCCTCATAAATAAAATATCATTTTATTTCATCACACAATACCCCAAGGCATAATCATATATAAAAATGTCAGGAAAAAAAAGAGAGCGAGTTCAATCAATCACTAAGTTGATTGATAACAAGCTCTTTACTATTTATGCACATCTAAATTGCGGGGAGGGAGTTATCAGGTTGGAAGTTACCATAGATGCCATCACAAGTCTTCTGAGAAATAATTTCAAATAGAAGTGGGGTGTGAAAAACAAACTAGCTCCTAATGGGATCACTATCTATTCAGGAGACAGGAGAACAATATCTAGAGTCACATATGGCAACTGTATATAGTAGAAAAACCACCTGCAGTTGGAGGATGACATTCCCATTATTATATAGAGAGGAGGGCACAGGGGGAGAGGAAGAAGGGAAAAGTCCAGGGAGGTGTCAGTGGTGTTGGCTGCCTTTCAAGACAGGAAGTTGCAGGAAGTACTTGTTTGAGAGAGAAGAAGAGGGGAAAAATGTTGGCTTTTACTCGCCTAAAAGCAAGATCAAGTAAACTAAATGCAAGATCAAGATCATAGCTAACAGGCAAACTTGGTTCTATGCAGTACAAATATGCGTACAGTTGAAGGAATTATGTAGTTACGAAGTTATTTAATGGAAAGTTAAAGGTTAGAATGAAGATACTTGAGTGGCTAAGAGCATGAACTCTGGAGCCAAAGTGCGACTTCTGGCTCGCCCTCTTATGAGCTGTGTATTCTCAGCCACATAATTTAACCTCTTTGTTGCCTTGATTTCTTTATCTGCAAAACTGAGATAATGAACAGTATCGACCTCAAATGGGTGTTGTGAAGATTCAAGTAATAGAAACAGCACCTGGCACACAGTAAGCACTATGCAAAAATGTTTGCTATTGTTAATTAAGGAAGAAAGGTTTCTTGCTACTTCTACAGCATCAATCATAGTGTATCCATCACTTTTGGACAGAATAGCCTTGGTTCCTTGGATAGTAAAATGAGAATGTTTATAGTGTGACATAAATGATGGGTTTATAGGGCCGGCCAAGTGGCATGTTGGTTAAGAGCTGGCTTGGGACGCCAGCTCTGAGCAGTAGGGCCCCGGTTCGGATCCCACATGGGGGCCAGTGACACTGTCCACTACAGCTAAGATGGTGAACAATGGCTTGACCTGGAGCTGGGCTGCTGTGAGTCGCCAGAGATGGCGTAGGCTGCAGCCCCTGCTGCAGTGGGCTGCCATAAGCTAACCGTGTGTGGCTGGCAGCCAGTGTGAGCGGCCGGCAGCCCGAGTGAGCTGCCAAGAGCAGCTGTGAGTGGCCGTCCAGAGGCCGGCGACCGATCTGCCTCACCCAGGAAGAGTGCAATGATAATACCAACATGGGCCAGTGAAGCAATGTCCTCTACAACTAGACTGAAGAACCAAACGACAGCAACTTATCTGTTCCCAATTCCCCAGCACTGTTCCACTCACCCAATTCCCCAATAAAAATCTTAAAAAAAAAAAATGATGGGTTTATATAAGTGAACAATGATTGACACATTCTTTTTTATTAGCTACAGAATCACATAAGCTATATATTATTTTGTATTTCATATTATACACCTTCATTAACTATTGGTACACATGGGTGCATAGGTGACTTATGAGCATGCATACTTGTTTGTGTGTGTTGAGGGGGGCACGTGTATCTTCAGTGGAATACATGGCAAGGAAATTGCTGGACTAGACAAACTCTGATCGAAAATTGTGACGAGAGAAAAGATCCAAAATCATTCCAGGGACTTTTCAGCAAAAACTTTAACCAGTATTAAGATTTGTCAATGCTTAGACCCAAGGAGATTCAATAGTAAGTGGTATGCCAAGATATTTTGATTTTTATTTTATTGGCTCCTTGAGTAAAGATTGACATTTTCTGGAAACCAAACTCTCTATACGAGCAAAATAGTCTTTCACGTACCTTTTCAATTAGCTCGTAACTCTCTTCCAGTTTGAGCAGCCTGTTTTGCACAGATGTGGATGCGCGCTGATAGACTGCTCGCCACTCTTGGAAGTCGCTCTCTGAAATCTCAGCCACAGCAAAACATAAAGTTCTTAACCCTGAAAAAAGGTAGCATACACCCCCACCCAAAACAAAATAAAATTTTATGCAGAAGTCTGACACTTCATTTTTATTTAACGAAGTCTCATTTTGAAAACACTGATTTAATGGAAACAATGTGTTGAAGTGTGATTGAAGTATGACAAAACCTCAGTATAAAACATATACTAATGTTTCCGTCTCCTTTAAAACTGGCACCCTGCTTCTAATTCCCAGCTCTGTCAATCTAGCCTCCAAACCTAGAGTGGCTTTTTTTAAATCCTAACTTTATCAGATTATGCCTCTGCTTGAAATCTTTCATTTGCTCCCCTGGATGAAGTTCAAACCCCAAAGTCTGGCTCATTCCACATACATCAGTTGTCCTCAGCCTCATTCTTTGCCATTCATTTTCTACATACCAGGGGCTTTGCCCATGCTGGTCACTTGTTCTCCATTCCACCCTCTTCAACTCCCCTCCGCTGCCTGCCTTAAACCTACTTTAAGATTCAGTTCTTAAAATCATCTCTTTGAAGCATCCTCCTCTCACCCAGACCCCACAGGCAGAAATCCCCAAACACTGCTATGGTGTGAATGACAATGTCTCATAAATTGTTTTTCTTGTGGATCTCCTATGTTAGCTTAAAGCTCCTGGGTGGCAAGGACCTGGGTTTCTTCATATCTGTCACTCCAGTATTGAGCACAGTGGCTGGTTCATCATAGTGGCTTCTTAGATTCTTATGAAGGAAGGAAGTGAGAGATCCCACTGAGGTCTCCTGGGAGAGCCACCTTCCTCTTGCTGGGATATATGGTTGTGTTTATTATTGCTCTCTACCACTGTACATTTATAGTTATGAAGAGCCTTTAAAAAATGGCAGAATACTGACCCCCCCCCCAAATACCCATCAGAAACACCCTGGGGAAAACAATCAAAGCTGATGCTTGAGGTGACTTGCTCTCAGTGCTGGGTGCCTGTCAATTCCATAACTCACTTGGAGGCTACCCTCAGCCAGAAAAAAGTTGATGGGCTGGATGGAACAAGGAAGAGGCAAAAAGCCTCTGTCGGCCATGAGAAATGCAGTTAAATAGGTTCCTGAGAAGACAACAGCCTCACTCAAGGTCATTTAACTCTCAGAATAACTAAGTGCTAGTGATCTCAGGCCTGGGAACATGTCAGCAACAAGAAGCAAAGAACCTAGGACATAAAATGCCCAGAGGACTCTATCTTCCAAGAAAGCAGCGGGTTGGTCTATTGCCAGATCACTGAGAGAAGAACTTAAATCTTTGGGGTCGCATTAGGACATGTTTTTCTCTTTTGGAAACTTGGCTTGAAACTTACTCGGGTGTAGCCATGGAGCAGAAGTGTTGATCAGAACAGGGCCAGAAAGAATGGGGTGGAGGTGGAGGCCATGCCAATCTGAATCTGCCTAGGAGCTGGAATGTCTAACATCACAACCAGAGAGAAAGATGCTCTACCTATTCAGAGCCTGTGCTGTCGTTCGCTGGATGGGCGACACCTGCCAAGCCTGTCTGAGGTTGTACCTTAAGGAATCTGAACTCTATGGACATGTGTCTCTTCATGCTCTTGTGTTTGTAGGGGAGAATTGGGAGAAGGGTCTTTACGTCCTTGCTTTCCAAAGACTAGTGCTTTGAAACATTCCTATCTTTTTGAAGCTTGGATTAAGAGGAAAAAGGATTTGATCAGAGGTCAGGCTTGGTGCCATTGGCAACAGTTCCAGCCTAAGAACGCAATGGGTGAAAATTTAGATAGGAGATATTGATACAGCTCTGGCCACTTTCATTAAGCTTAGAGATAAGACTATAAATTATGACCCTAATGTTTCACAAACCTCACTTCCTTTTATCTACTCTAGGTCGTCTCTCTGGACTATGCATGGTTTTGTCATCCAGATCATGTATTTCAGTAGGACAGATGGACAGGGCTAAGTATGTTTACCTCACATAGAGCCTGCCATGTATTAGGGGCTTACTAAAAAGTCTTGAGTTGAAACTAAACTGAATAACTATTTCAATAGTTATATAGGTTTATTTATTTCTTTTCTTTCTTATTCAGATTAGAATACCCAGGTCTTTGCCTCTTGTTTTTTTCCCATCTGCACTGCTTTAGATACAAAGTAAAGTATTTAAACTGTAAATAGTATTCACTCTAAAAAGTGAACAGATTTATAGGCCCTATGGCCCCTAAAATTGGGGGGACAAAGTCTCTAAAAATTTTAATAAAGAAAGGAAAGCAAAATTAAAATATGGTGGGAACAGCATATAGTATCATGTATATTATCAACATTAATTATTATCTTGCTTTAGGACTCTTTAAGTAAAATAATAACAATGATCCTATAAGATATCAGTAGTCTATGCTTTCTTTTTATTTCAATCATGCTTTATGGCCATATTACACTCACCTTCTGTAGCAAACTGCTCTAAATGTTTTAGCGTAATGTCTTTGTATTTTGAAGTCTCCGCCAGTCGATCATAAATTACAGTGTCCTGGAAAACAAACAGAAGGTATGATACACTAGAGTTCCTTATTCTGAGTTTAATAAAGTTGATGTTGGCAACATTATTAGCAGCAAATCAGTATACAAACAACCAATCACTTTGAGAATTGGTTTTAAAGCCTAAAATGGTTTCACCTAATAACACCGTTTCCCTAACGACATTAAGGAATACGGTTCTAGTTCTGTATTTTCATCTTTCTCCTCTCTGAATAAATCCGTCGTTACTCCAATGTTAAAAAATCTCACATTCTATCACTACTTCATCACCCACCTCTCACCCCCAAAGGTTGTGCAGAACACTGCAGGGTTCAGAGGTGCTACAAGGAAGTCTGGTCCAGTACTCAAAAGATTTGGGAAATGCTGGGCTGAACAAAGCTGAACAGCTTGCCTGGCTGCAAGACTTCTCAGAGCCTTTAAGATGCAAATGTGCACAGTGGATCTTTAAGGGCGGTGCCACGGTTGTGCTCCGAACTCACTCACTACTTTACCTTTTAGAGGTTAGGGCATCTTCAGGGGACTGGTGCTGACCAAAGAACAAACCCTGAGAGACACAGGTCTAAATCCACTTAGAGGGTTGATGGGTGTAGTAGGGAGAATCTTGGATAGACCTCGCATTGTCTTACAGCTGAATATTTCTGACTGTGTCACGTTAGCTTTAAGACTCAATTTACTTCGTCTGTAAAATCCAATTACTGGATTATCTTTCAAATCCTTTTCAGCTTTACTTTTAGGCACCACTTATGTTTCTCTAATTTTTGCCCCTTTATAAATTGCCTATTTTTCTTTCAGTCATTTTTCAGTTTGGGTTTAGTGTTTGAAGAATTTTAGTATTCAGCTTTCATGGTTTTATTAGACCAGGAAAAAATAAATCATTTACCTGTAATTACTTTCTCAGTGGTATTACCCATTTTGGGGTCTCTAGTCTCAGGGCTGAGATTTGGAAGCAGACTAATGGACTATGATTTAGAACCCCTGAGAGAAACAGAACTTAGTGACCTCAGAACACATGGAATATTCCAGGCCCCAATTATGAATTTCTTTTCATTCTTCAGTGGCAGAATGGGAGCGGGGGGCAAAGCAAAAGGAAATGATAATTTCCCCTCATGGTTCCATTCTGAAAATAAAAGGTATAACTTATGAACCCTATTTTTTTCCAGAGGCTAATGAAATTTTCAATGAAATTAAAATAGGCCATTTAAAACTAATTTTTAAAAATCAACTTAAAAAATCTTTTAAAAATTAAAATCATGTAAGCAAAAGTGATAATAAGACCAGCAAGATGAAATTCTGCAATGTAGTCAACCATCCTAGTGAAAGAAACCAATGTTCATAATAGGTGCATTTCCTACTTTCTTTACAGTATCAAAAAAAGCAGGTCGCAGAATGCGCTTTTCTGCATGAATTATACAGTATGTTTTTAAGCGACAATCCCAAATGGCCATGCTTAAATGTGAAAAATCTATACATACAGATACTTCTCACCCAAAGTAACACTCATTTACTCAGGGGGCTATGTCAAATATTTGGTACATTGTTAGGAACCAAAAAGGTGCTTCTCCTAGGACCAGATTTAGAAGAGGCTGAGTCTACATTTACCGAAAATCCTCACTGGGTTTACTGATCTGGTGTCCTAGTCCTTGGCAAAGTCAAAGTGGAAAATCACGGTGTGGGTCTGCTGCTGGAGTGGCACGGCACAGTCAGGTTACAGTCACTTATGTCAAGGGCCTAGGGCTTCATGATGAAAACTCTTAGGTGAATTCCATTCAAACACTGTTCTTCCTATTCACCTTTTAGACTGAAGTTCCAGTGTTGCTCTGTCCTTACCTACAGTGCTTTGCACAGGACAGGTGTTCAAAAAGTGTGTTCAATGAATAAAAGACTGGGAGTAATCCCCAATTATCCTGAAATTTCACTTTACGGAATACCACATTAGACAATACTGTCATATAAAGGACTACCATGAAGGCCAAGGGTCAACAATAAGAAGGGAGAAAGTAGAAAAAAGAGGTTTTACATAATCACTTATTTAAGCACTGCAATTTATGCTGAAATTATCTAGATGATTTTGCTATAAATTAGCCAATCACCACCAAGGAACATGATCTTGTTGTCAAGTTAAACAAGACTGACCTCTGCAATAAGTTTGGGCCCTTGTGAACTGGAAGGTTGGCTGAAGACATTAGACACATCTACGTTTAAACCTAGACAAGCACCTTCCGGGTTTCTGTGTGCCAGTCAGAATGATCTATATACTTTGCCACTGATGTGGTGGTGAACTGCTAAAAATAACTAATTTCAGATGTGGTCTTTTGACATATGGCACAGAATTTTACTTAGGGGGCCCTTAATTTGAAATTTTCAGTCACTTTACGGTCCTTACAACATTAAGTGTATTAATCAAGTTTCTCACTTCTCTGATATATGAGTTTGGAGTAAGATTTCTAGCTTCTTGAATAAATAAATTTTTTTTGTGTGTAAATGTAACTTTTTCTAAATTGGCAACTTTTTCTAAATTGGCAGATATAAGTTGTGTATGGTGCACTTTTTAAATTTTATTTAAAAATTAACAAAGCAAGACATCCTCACTGCAAAAAATCTGGAAAAAAGCAAGAAAAATGTCATCCGTAAATACACACACACACCCATCCATCCACCTACAATCTTTGTGCTATATTCTGGATGAGCTCTTCAGTACTATCTTCCAATTCACTAACTTCATCTCCACCCCTTCAACCCTGTCTACTCTAGAGTTTACTCCATTTACTGATGTTTTTTTTTCTTAAATTTGTTAATGATTTCTAATTTATCTTATAGGTATCCCCCTTCTCTTCCCTCCCCCCAATTCTTTTTTCATTAGAATAGTTGTAATTTCTTTATCATGCTGAGCTGTAAATATCCTTTGTCAGATTGGCCTACACAGATGACTGCATCTGGAGTGAATCCATGGTCCAGTTGTTTATGTATGTGCTTGTTCTCTCTTTGGCGTGAGATTTCCTCATGTGTCTCTCAGTTTTGCTCTTGCTTTTTCCCTCTTTGCCTACATCCCACTCTTGTGGGTTTCTACAACCCCCAGCAGAGGTTGGCAAGAGCTTCTCTTCATCTCATCTCATGATTAGAAAGGGCACTGCTGTCTCAGGCTTCAGAGAGGGGAGGCTGGACTCCTATCTGCACTTTATAGAAAACTCTATTTGCCCCAATGGCCCCAGAGAAACCAAACTTCAGCCCAATGCTCCCCAATTCCGAACCCAAGGCCTGCGACTCCCACCCTACTCAGCTCAAGACTTTGTTCCAATGTACCTCTTTGATTTTCTATTCCTATTTTGGTCTACAAAGGTGTTTACCTTGCTTTTGGGCCTGGTTTTATCTTTGTGTTTTATACTATATGCATTACTGCTCTGATTTTGGATAGAGGAGATACAACCAAGTATGAACAGACTATGCTACCTTGCCTGGGAAGTATTATCGATGACTTATTAACTGACTTTTATTACTAAAGTATCGGGTTGCACTTGTCACTGTTGATTATTCCCTCTACCTAGGAACCAGCAGACTCCTCAGACTTGCCTCCAAATTTCAGTCCCACCTCTTGGATCCTCTACCTTTCACCTTTAGTCCTCCTCTCTACTCCTGTAATATTTTCTTCATGCGAGATCTCATTAATCCCCCGCTTTTAGTTTCCAGCCATACTTGTTAACCCCTAAATCTGTACAGGCATCCCAGATTTCTTTCCCTGTGAAATCCAGGTATTTCTGCTTAATGGCCCAGATGTAGTTCTCAACCCTCTATCTTGGTAAATGGTATCACTTAGTAAACTCTGTTAGCCAAGTAGAAATCTGGCAATAATCCTAGATTATCTTTTTCCTCATCACCCACATGTAATCAATTACCAAATCTTAAATCTCTGTTCTCTTAATGCTCCCTGCAACTATCTTGGTTCAGATCTTTACCAACTCTTGTCTGGACTACTGTGCTCAACTGGTGACTCTGTATGCATCTCTTTTCTGCTTTAACTCATCTTCCTAAATGGCATCAGAACAATCCAGAAGACAAGGTACAAGTTCTTGAGCATGGAAAAAAACCCATGACCTAACTCATGTCTATCTTTCCAGCCTTGCATTCTGCTATTCCCTGCCAAATTACCTGTACTTCTTAAGTGTACCTTGCTATTTTTATGTTTATGTCTTTCCAGTATTTAACCACATTTCTTGGCCAATTTGGGAATGGGGGGAAAACAATGCAAAAAGCAAGTTAATGTGTGCAAAGTCTCTCTGTGACTATTCAAAAAGGAAGTCAAATGTTTTCATTTTTCATTCAATGCTTTAACTTCCAAATGAGTTTCTAGGTAGAAGATTACTCAAAACTAAGAAAGATAGAATGTGAGCTGGGTGTAGTAAACTGGACACATATCAACCATTGAAAGTGGGAGGCCTTAAATAAGGCTCTCTTTTTCCCTTATCACTGAATGTTATCACTGAGGTGTGGAAGATCTTTACAAGACATCTTGATGTTATATCCTAATCGTCTCTTTATATATATTTCCCTGGCTAGTCTTAAGCTCATGACAAGTCTTGGGTCTTACTTTCCTATCTCCAACATCCCATTCAAAGTCTGGTAGATAAAATACCCACACCTAATAAATGTTACCATATTTCCCCATGTATAAGACACTCCCATGTATAAGACACACCTTAATTTTGGGGCCCGAGATTTGAAAAAAAATGTATTACATAAAGTTATTGAACTTACGTTTTATTCATCATAAAATTCATACAACTCCTCATCACTGTCAAAACTCCCAACCTTTAGCTTATCCTCATCTGTGTCTGATGACGAATCACTGTCTTCATATATTGCCTCGCCCTCAGTTCCATCTATGGCATTTGAAATCTACAACCACTGTATAAGACGCACCCAGTTTTTAGACCCCAATTTTTTCGAAAAAAGGTGCGTCTTATACATGGGGAAATATGGTAACCGCTTCAATGAGCAACCAAAAGAATTCTAAAACTAAATTCATGAAACATCAGAAATAGTTCTACCAAATGCTTTAAAACCAGGCATTCAATAATTGCATCTCAATGCTTCAAAACCAAGGCATTGAAAAACACCTTCAACAGGAATTAAATAATAAGCTTGAACTTCATCATAAGTTGTTTCTGAGTTCCATGTGATAAAGCAAGTTTGTTGATTATATTGAAAATTGCAGTGTTCCAAGTTAGTAAGTTACCTGACTAGTCCAAGTAGACTAGGTACTTGGAAAGGATAATTTGGAAGGGAAATACTGACTCATTTAAAGAACAAAAACAACAAAAGGCTCTGATCAGTAGATTTCTTATTTTTCCATGAGTGGAAACATATTTTAACCCGGAAAATTCAGTGAGCATGACATATTACTGTTTCTGTCAATATACCAAGCCCAACCAATAGCTAGAAATTCTCTTATAATTAAAACAATGCCAGACAAATAGTGATCATTACATGAAGAAATTATAGCGGCAATTGTGATCCAAATTTCCCCTCATTTCTATGGTTTTTAAAAAATGAGACTCAAACTGGTGTGGCTCGCTACATTTCTAATACAATTTAAAAAACAATTTCTGTAAGTGTCTTCTTATTTATATACTATAAACCTCAACTATTATGTATCAAAACTTAAATTATATAAATAACCTCGGCCAAACTTTTCAAAGCGCCAAATTTACCCAGAAGAAACTCCGTGTTTCACCAGAAGAGGCTGAATGCTATTACCATAAAACACCAACAAAAGTGGATGTCAGCAACTTCATGCTAAACATCTGTGTTACATTTCCATAGAAGAATGCTTAACATATACATTAGAAAGCATCATAAATCTAAACTGCAAAAGACAAAAATAAAAACTTACAGCTCCTTTGCAGTAAAGTCGTAACTTCCCGGATGGAGTGCGAACAATCACTGACATTCTTTTTCGAGCACTGAAAGAAAAAGGTTTTCCATAATTTGTCATCATACCGAGAATATGCATATATATATATATATATATATATATATATATATATATATATATATATATATATATATATGTTTGTCATGCCTCATATATTTTAATACTCACAGTGAAAAAATAAATTTGACCAAATTATGAGCCGTATCCCTCCACATACACAAACCATCCTCCGGGTGTACAATGGGTACCTTTGAAAGTTACGTTATGTTTTTTAAGGCACCAGGGTACCATCTGCTGCCCTAGAGGAATAATTTACAAAACAGCTCTTCAGAGACCTACAGGAGTTAGTATCCACCAGGGTGGAGGGGAATTGTGGTTCAGTGTGTTCCGATTTAAAAAAAATATTTAAGCGGGTATCTTTTAGGATGAATTACAGCTTTTATTAAAACAGAAATGATAATCAATTTTAAGGACATACCCAATCACATGTAAAGGAAAACACTAGCACTTTAAAAGTGACTTAAGCATTCACAATTATTGTTTCTAAATGGTGACCAGCAAACCACTGTCATCATGTAAAAGAACCTAATTTATACTGCAAAGCTAAGCTAACATTTTAACACTGTGTCGATGATATAAACAGTTTAATAAAAACTGTAGGTCAAACATATAATGTCTTTCAAAGCATTAGCAAAGAGACAGCAAATGACACTGAACAGGACAAGTCGGTACAGCACAGCACAGGATAAGCCTCATTGGGAACCAAGCGTGTATAAGCATTCTCTCCAGAAATGAGGAGAAAAAGGGACTTATCAAGTGTCTGCATCTGTTTTTTTTTTACATTAGAATGTCCTGCTGCTAAAAAACTGAGACAAGTACAATATTAAGTAGCAGTTAGAAATGGTGTCATAGCATACAGCCAGGAGTTTCTTTCAGAGGTATCTCGAAATATTTAGTCCTCTTTTTCTCCATCTAGAATCTCCATTGTGCAGTCATGCACCACATAGTGGCATTTTGGTCAATGACACACTGCATTTATGACGGCGGGCCCATAAGATCATAATGGAGTTGAAAAATTCTTGTCGCCTATTGAATCCATCATAATGTCATTGTGCAACACATCACTCACCTGTTTGTGGTGACGCAGGTGTAAACAACCCACAGCAAGTCATATAAAAGTAACAGCACATACAATTATGTACAGTACGTAGTACTTAATAATGATAATAGATGATTATGTTACTGGTTTCTGTATTGACCATGCTATACTTTCTATAGTTATTTTACAGGGTACTCTTTCTACTTATTAGAAAAAAAGCTTGCTGTGAAACACATGCCATGTTACACCAGCTGCGGCCTCATATATCTCGTGTGGACTTCCTCTCTTGATTGCATTATTTTCTCATGCTTGATTTAACCTTGTGTTGTTTTGCTCATCAGGGCCCCTAACCATTCACACGATGAAATCACCTAATGACACATTTCTCAGAATGTATCCCTGTTGTTGACACATGACTGTATCAGTACCTCCAATCTCTACCCCTGTGCTTTAGGAATACATTTGATTGGTCCCCTGTCATTGTAATGACATCTGTGTATTCTTGATTCATGTCTTTCTTAACCCAGCTTTGATGACAAAGTCCCAAACTCATCAACTTCCTTGCACTTCTCTTCTCCTGGCAAAACTCCCAAATCCTGGGTGAATGGGAACCCTTTCTGCGGTACATCACAGTAAGTGGATACTGCTGGGGAAGTCATCCCTCCAGTGACTAGTGACTACATGACACCAACATCAAATGGATGCTCCACAGTGCCCAGGAACCCACTACATTTTTCTAACAAGCCTTCTCTCACACCCTCTGCAGGACCATGAACACCTTCTCTATTCTCTATGTCTCCAGTGCGCCCGCCTCCCTCTGGCCCCTTCGAGTTTTTGCAGTTCACCTTGATGGAAGCCTTAGGCAAGAAACCCCTATTCTTTCTGCCATTAAAACCTCTGCCTCTTTTCTTGATACAATAGAGAAAGCATTTCGTTTCCAATCAGAGACCTTCCTTTCACTTGTGCTGGGAACCCTCTCTCACTGCACTTTCTTAGTAATCTCACCCCTAAAGTTACGGTGCTCTCTCCTGGATCTCTACCTTCTCCTTCTGGAGTGGATCCTTCTCCCGAGTTATTTCAATCCATTCTAGTCTCTCTCCTGTGAAACTCACCCCAAACAGCCCTCGCCCATCAAGCCACATCCCCTTTGAACTCTCTCCCCATTGTCCTTCCCAGCTCAACTTTCAAAATACTCACTATCACTACATATATACACTGTTTCCACTTCTGTCCCCTTCCCATCATGCTTCTCTCATCACCGTTCCACGGAATGGCTAAATCCAACACATACTTTTCAGCCTGTCTCTTACCTGACCTTGCAGCAGTTCCAGACATGGACGACCTCTCTCCTCGGATCCCTCTCTTCTCTGGGCTCTGTACCACTATCCTTTTTTTATCCTCTACTTCCCTATCCACAAGCAGCCTCTCTTGCTGATTCCTCTTTTCCTAACCCACCTTTAAGAGTTGGAGTTACTCATAGGTCAATCCTCAGCCTTTCTTGTTTCCCTAACTCTGTATTTTATATCCAGGAGACCCAACTCATCTTCATGGCTTTAAATAGCATGTACAGGCCCGTGACTACCACATTATATTTCAGCCATGCTTTTCTTTTATGCTTCAGGCCCTTATGTCCAACTGCCTACATCTGACACTGCCATTTTTATATCTCACAGGCATCTGACACTTAACGATTCAAACCTCTCATCCTCCACATCTATTCCTATTCCTGTATCTGCCATCTGTGTAAATGGTACCTCTATCCACCCAGCTGCTCATGCGAGGGGCTCTAACCCCTCCCTCCTTTCTCCTTCTACATCCAATCCATCCCAAAGTCCCCTGATATACCTTAAAACATAGCTGAATTCTATCAACTTCACTTTATTTTCATTACCATCACCCTAGTCTAAACCACAATGTCTTTCACAAAGACTGTGTTTATACCACCATATTCACTTTTCTCACTTTTATCCTTAAGCCTACCTCCATCACAGCATCCTGAAAAATCCTCAACTCCTAACCTTGCTTTTTTCTCCTTTCTTTTAAATTTTATTAAATTTATTGGGGTGACATTGGTTAATAAAATTATATAGGTTTCAAGGCTTTATGTTTCTTCAAGGTGCTTATCACTTAGCATAGTGCTTTTAAGTGTGTGTTAATAAACAAATATATCCAAATGCTAGTTGATACACTACTTATAATATTTTATAATACAAGGAGGCTTAGGAAAAACAGTCACTTTGACATAAAAAAAAAGAGATTGGGGACACACTTTAGGAATACTCTGTTACAGTTTATCATCCAATTTCCTATGCATTTTCCCTTGAGTCTTTCAGTGCATACAAGTAAAGAAAACAGTGTTTAAATAATAAATTAGAGAGACCCCCATTACTTTTGGTATTAACCATGGGCATGTGGGCACTCCCAACCAAGACATCAACCACAGATGGCAGAGAGAAGTAAATGCCTTTTCTAGTCAACATATAAGCCTGTCTATATGGGAGAAACTTCAAGAAAAAAGGTGGACACTTATTTCCCTGAACAGCAGTGTTACTTCCTGGTGGGAGCCTGGAAGATATTTTTAAGAGTCCTGTGAATGCAAGACCCTCCTGTTTGCAGCTGAGGCCTATTTGCCCCAAGAATGTAGGTTAGTTGAAAAACTACATAGTCGTGTAGGAATAAAAAACCAAAAACTCATCGAGTTATTACCGATTATAATGAAAGGCCCCTATTATTAACCTTAAGAAATCAAGTAGGATGACCTCTCTGTTTTCTGGTTTTCCCATCAGGTGATAACTGATTTTATATCTAAGAGAGAGATGGATATGTTTTCCAAAATCCCAAAAACAATGAGATATGATGAGCACATCATTGAATGGTGGGTTCCTAACTCTGATTCATCGTCACTCCACATAAATATTGGTCCCTCTACGTATAACAGTGTTTCCAGGTCACGAGCCATAAAACTCCTGGTCCTATACCCCATGGTTGTGATGTAGACAGTCATGTTCAAAAATATTTTTACACTATCTTCAGGAGTCATACCTTGTACCATTCTGAAGAAAGCTATCTATGATTTATTTGTAGCTACAACAATTAAAAACTGTACTGAAGAGTTTAATATTTTGTCTAAGTTTAGTTAAATCTAAATAAAGCATACTTTCTAATTATTTAAAAGGGGAAAAAAATGACAATAGATAAAAATTTATCTCATACGCACAAATCACAGAACAGATGTTTTACCTGGTGAACTCCAGGACATTGAGCAATTCATATCTTTCTTCTTGCCCCAGCTATGAAGAAAAGCAATACATGATTACATAAAGTTGGAAGGATCTTTGGCTTCTTGGAAATGAACCCTAGTCATGAAATATTAATGTAAAAACAATGTTAACACAAACAAATTGTCCCTTCTGAAATATATCATCTATAATTGGACTTACTTTCAGGTTAACATGGAAGGCTGACCATACACATTTAATTTCTGTTCTTCCCAAAGCCCCACTAGAACTATAGGAAGCACTTAAAAAGAAGGAAAGAAACTAGTTATGGCAGGAAAATGAGAAAAGAGACAGTAGCACCAAAAATTTGGAAGCTAGAAAAGAGATCAATGAGTGGTATCTTACTTAGCAGATACAAGAAGGTAAAATACTATAGTAGTCCTGGGGAAAGCTGAGAACCAACCCGATTGGTCCTACATAATCCTTAAAAGGTTGGGGTAAAGAATGGGAGGACCAAGTAAGAGCTACTTGAAGAGCAGCACTCAGCATGGGCCTTCCTGCAGAAGACCAGAGGTTTTGCTCTATAAAGGGTGAAACAGAGGATCATCTGTCCAGAAGTTGACTGGCACAGTTGAAGATATGGCATTGTTATATTCATACTAAATGCTGGGCCCCAATATGCAAACCTACTCAGTGAACCTACATGGTGGCAGCCAGACCTTTCCAGGAAGAAATCTGGAGATTTAGTCTCTGGAGAATCCAACAAGCCCAGGAGATGCCCTAAAAGAACAGACACCCCAACCTTCCAAACTAATCCTACTAGGCCACCCTAAAGTGAAGCTCAATGTTGGAAAATACTCTCATGTGCAGAACTGCCTCACTCTTAACTGTGAGAATCCCAAAGATTAACAGATATCTAAGGAAAGCCACCAACATGGAACATAGACACCCCAAATAAATAGATCAAGGCGACTGGAAGAAAGACAGTGCAAAAATAAAACTTCCTGTCAGCCCATGAAGTTTCAGGTTCTGGGTTTCCTGATGGGCATGGGGGCTGGTGAGCAGGTCCCGGATGCCTCTTCACTTAGTGTCAACACCAGATTGAAGTGGTTTGTCACATGCTTCATCTGCAGCATTTTCTTCTATCATTGGAACTGCACTGCTGTGGCTTCCTGATGGTATAAAACTTTTACAGTGCTTTATACCCTTGAAAATATTGCTTCACTAGCCAGCATATGCTTTTTAATGGAATCCATGAAGAAAATGTTTGAAACAATAAGATTGCGTGTAACAATTTCTGTGTTTTGGAGATTAATATTTATACCCTGTGTGCTGCTCTTTGGTGGTATAGGAGGAGATTGGCTGTATTTTTCTGCATATTGCAGTTCTTGTCAAAGACTTGGTATAGTCTATCATACATCCCATATGCAAGGGATGCAGTAATTAAATGCTGTTTTTCTCCTAAGTAGAAAATGAAAAACTTTGAAAAAGAACACTTGAAAGCTGATGTTTAATTTTTGGTAAAGTATGCTTTTTCCCAAAACAATAATTACTGCAGAAAACAACTGCAGTGATAGTTTAAGACCATTTTATATTCTGGTAAACTCTCCTGTATAGTTAAATTGTTATGCTTGTAAATTTCCCTTTAAATGAAAACTTCAAAAAAACTATCATTATTCCTCTCAGAGAAGTAACATAAGTATGACATTCTTGAAACAAGAACAGGATACTATTAAAAAAGAAATATTTAAAGAACAAAAAAGCTTCTAGAAATCAAAACTATGATAGCAGAAATAATAATAATAATAATAATAATAATAATAATAATAATAATAAAATCAATAGAAGGCTAAGAAGACAAAGCTGAGGAAAAACTCCAAAAAGCAAAACAAAAAGGCAAAGATCTGAAAAGCATGAGAAAAAATTGAAAGGTTAGTTCAAGAATTCTAAAGAGAGAGCAGAGCAAAAAGAGGGAAGGAAATGGAATCATTTGAGAAAATTTTCCAGAACTGATAGCACATTAATTTGCAAATGGAAAAGGGCCCACCCAGTGCTCAGTATAATGGGTTAAAATATTCCCACTAAGGGACGCGAACATAAACTTTCAGAGCTCTTGGGAGAGAGAAGCTCCTACAACTTTCCAGAGAGAGGCGGTGGGAGCAAGTCACAAAAAATGTGGAATCACAGTGGCTTCTGATTTCACAATTTGGTGTACTGGAAGCCAGAAGACAGTAAAACAATCAAAATTCTTAAAAAAAAAAGATTTTCACTCTGGAATTCTATACTCAGCCAGATTAAAAATTATTAAGTATAATGATAGGACAAAAAATGTTTAGACTTGAAAGGACTAAAAAATAAATAAATAAATTACTCCCCATGCATCATTTCTCAAGAAGCCACTAAAGAATGTGTCCCACAAAAACAAAAGAGCAAACCCAGAATAAGGAAGATATGGGATTTAGGAATTAGAAGATCTAACACAGGATAGAGGTAAAGAAAGTCCCCAGAGAGATAGGACAGTGATTCCAGGGTGACAACTATGAGCAAGACTTTGTCAACTACTACATCATAGAGCCCTGAGAGTCAGGCGCTGGGCTTGCTGACAGCTACCACTACTGTGTCCTCTGCTCCTGGAACAACGTTTTAACCTGACAACACTGACAGAGTATGTGTTCCATCAGAACAAGGGTGTTCACTAAGAAAGAAGATTTGAGATATAGGGAATAGTCTAAAACAGAAGAAAATCAAAAGGAACTCCAAAATGCCGCAGAAGGCAGCCGTGGAACAAAACTGGCCCATACCAAGGAGAATGAGGGGCTTCAAGAGGGGTGACTCAAGAACAGAACTGCCAACTGACAGATTATCTGATACAAGCGTTCTCTAAAGGGGACAATTAGTAATAGGTGGAAGGAAAATTAAGCAATTCAAAAAGAGGGATTTATCATTAGGAAATAAAGGAAAGAATTATTTTCAGGAAATAGTTTTATGTCAGGAAACAAAACGGAAATATTTACTGAATACAACAATGTTCAGCTATGAATAGTGATACAGGTGTAATAATATAAACACTAAACATTTTAATGAGATATAATTTATATGTTAATACAGTACACAGACCTTAAATGTATAGTTCAATGAAAATTATATAGTTTGACAAAGGTATCCTCGGTGTAACCATCACCCCAATCAAGATAGAACATTTTCATCGCCCTATAAACTCCTTTGTGACCTTTTCCAATCAATCTCCTCCCTGATCCTGAGGCAACCACTGTTTGTAATTCTACCACCACAAATCACTTTCGCCTAATCTTGAGCTCAACATAAGTGAAATTAAAGGGTATGCACTCCTTTATGCCTGATTTTTGTTTTGTTTTGTTTTTCTTTTTTGCTTAACATAATGTTTTTGAGACTTATCCACGCTGGTAATGAATTAATAATTCCTTCCCTTTTATTGTTTAGATAGTCCATATCACAGTTTGTTTGCCCATTTTCCTCTTAATGGGCATTTGGTTTGTTTCCAGTTTTGGGCTACTATGAACATTCCACTAGACATCTTTTTGTGGAAATAAGCTTTCACTTCTCCTGGGAAACTATGAGTACAATTGCTGGGTCAGGTACATGTTTACCTGCGTTAGGAAACTCTAAAAGTTTTCCACAGCAATGGCATCATGTTGCACATCTACCAGCAAGACCGGGCTATGCCATGTGCTCTGTATTCTCATTAACACTTGGTGCCATTGGTTTTCATTTTAGCACTTTTGGTGGCATGTAGTGGAATTTCATTGTGATTTTAATTTTCATTTCCCTGATGACTAACAATGTGTTTTTTCATGTGTTCATGGGCCATTCAGATATCTTCTTTTGAGAGATGTTTGTTCAAGTCTAACCAAAGTCTGAAATATAATTATAATAATATTGGGAAGGGATGGTGAGTCAGGAGAGATAAATCCTCCTTTAACATAATTGACTAGAAAGTCAATAGATATGTCTGAAATTGAAGAATCAAATTGTATATCGTTAATTGCATATATTTTTTGAAAATATGAGATCTATAAATGCCTGAAGAAAGAGATAAAAGCACAGAAAGTGGTTGCTTCTGGAGAGGGAAATTGGAGTCGGGAACCGCTATTTTATTATGAGCCTTTTGGTATTGTTTGTGCATTTTATCTTTGAAGCTACACATATGTATTACTTTGATGAAAAAGATAAAATTTATTTTGACGATAAAAAGAAATAACTTACCGAATCTATAATCACTGAGTCAGGTGTTCTTCCAGTGAAAACAAAATTCAATTGCTTGGCTGCTCTGACCAAGGCTCCCTCATCTGTTTTGGGAAAATAGTTGAAAGCAAATACATGGTGAAATAAAAATTATCCCCAATACCAGAGAAATACATTACTGTAATATAATTTTCTGTTTAATTTTAAAAGAATTAAAATTCTTTTTATTCTAGCCTGTTATTGAAATTACTTTTAAAATTATGTGACAATGTCAAAGGAATGAGTGGAATAATCTTAAGGATCTGAGATAAGTACAGACCCCAGAGTCATATATCTGAAGATTAAGTCTCACTCTGAGTCATATATTAGAAGGAAAATTTAAATGTACTCCTTGTGCCAGAATATTCCATAGAAAACCTTTCTAAAATGAATGACACAAATCTGCCTTGTTTTATGATTTTTTCCTCCTCAAACGTTGATCGTAGAAAAACTACTACCAATTGAGAATTCAACTGAAATGGATATAAATGAATTGATGCTTTGTCATACATTATTTACTTTAATCACCAGGGTATATCAAATCTTGTTGCTGAGGGTAGAGTGTGGGATAAGAGAACATTCACATAGTTTCTATCTCAACAATATGAGATGTAACATTTCTTATATTTAGTAGAAATTTGGTACATTCTACAAGGTCACAGGTGTTGGTTTAGAATATATTTCAAAATATTTACAACAAAGTTCTCCAAAGTGTGTTCCTTCTTTCCTAAAATCTTACAATAATCAGATTGATTATTTACCCAATTTTACATTGAAAATAGGCCTAAAATTACTGATAACTGTGCTAATACATATTTTATGGAATCCCTTCAAATGTGTAAACTGTCCTCATCCAAATAAATACACAACAATCTCATTGATTATCATTTCCAAAAGAGGAAAGCAAAATTGGTATTCTAAAATGCATACGATTTAGTCAAATAGATCTTTCTTTTTCTGTCTGCTTATGTGTAAAAACAGTTTATACTAATAGTTTATTATTAGTTTTTTATAAAGAAAAGAGAACTTACTATATACATATAAAAAAGTATTTTTACTTGTGTGAACTTTGTTATTCAAATTTCCATCATTTATGTCATCTACCAAAAATTATATATACAAAGTTTTGTATTTTAAAATGTATATTTAATTCTAAAAGCCAAAGTTTTCCTAATTAGTAAATAACTTTTTTTGTCTAAAAAAAATAAGTTGGTTATTTATTTTTTTTTTATTGTTTTTTTTCTTGACAGTATCAAATTTCAGAACAATTTTCCACTCCAAAAAAAATTTTATTTTTTAATTCTAAAAGCCAAGGTTTTCCTAATTAGTAAATAACTTTTTTTGTCTAAAAAAAATAAGTTGGTTATTTTATTTATTTATTTTATTTATTGTTTTTTTTTTCTTGACAGTATCAAATTTCAGAACAATTTTCCACTCCAAAAAAATACATCACAATTGCTTCATTTGTACCTGGAGATGCTGCTTGATAAATAATCGTATCACCCTCTCGCTCTGGTACTGCTGTGTGACAAACTGCCATCATTGTAAGGAATTCACATATTATAGGTGCAGTTGGCTGTAAGAAATAAACACATAATTTAGCCTTTTTCATTTAAACATTTGACACTAGTAATAGAAATATTACTTTATGTCTATTAAGAATATAGCTGTTAAATTTTGAAAGTGTGAAGTTATAGCCAACTAAGAAGCCAACAATATTATGAAGAAAATATATTTTAACTAAAATCATTCATTCTTGAATTCTCTCCTTCATTTTCTAAATATTTATACTAGGCAACTTTGTGTTGTCAAATAGAAACTACACAGTAAAAATGGTAGATATGGTGGATACTGTCCTCAGAAGACAGGAGATAAATTCTAAAATGTTCATTTATTTGGTTCTAATTCCTGATCAGATGTACATTTTAGGCATCTAACTGTACTGTGGTTCCACTACTTTGGGTTGGGGTGATGATGGCAGGGGGTTCCTCTGTAATGCTGTGTCTTCCCTCCCTCCAAAAATTGCAAGCATAACCTGATACATGTTTTACTAAATAAAAATGAATCGATTGAGCAATTCCTATGCACAATGGACTCTTACAACCTGAGGAAAACATAAAAGTGAATTCTTTCTGCAAGGAGCTTAGAGTTTACAGGAGAAAAGAAGTCAGGCCTTTTAGAGTAAACATCTGTCTGCCTCTCTGGCTCCTGATGAAGAAAAATGTCATTCAAATTAATAAAGAAAAATATTCCTCTAAGATGTTGGACAAAAAAAAAAAAAAAAGTGAAGTGACTGGGAAACTAAATCAGAACACTACTTGAAAAAACTGTGCTCAAGTTAGAATAGTAGACAAAACAGACATGGTGCCTGCCCTGTGAAGCTTTGACTTGTGGGAAAAACAGAACACAGATACATACACAAATATTATTTATTTATGGAGTGAAAAGCGCTATAAAGAAGAGAATGTGCAAATATCATATAATGTGATTTGGGCGAGTTTGTGGTTGTTTTCAAGAAAATGTGATATTGAAGCTGATGATGTTTAGCCTCTTGAGAAACTAAGCAAAGTTTTCCATCAAGCATGACAGAAAATATCCTGAAGAAGGAAATAATGAAGCGTGTTTACAAGAATGCCAGTGTGGCCTGAGGAGAAAAAAAGGGCGAGTGGCTCCAAGGTTGGCGACGTAGGCCTGGGCCAGATCACTTAACCTTATAAGTTAAGAGGGAAGCCAGAGAATGGTGTCAAACAGGGACGTGATAGAACTTGATTTCCATTTGCATCACTGCAGTTGTCTGGTGCAGCAAGAATTGGAGGGGAGTAAAAATGGAAACAAAGAGGCTGGTTAGGAGGCTACCATGGTAACTCACACAGGGGATGCTGGTATTCTGGACTGGGGTAGTGAAAGTGAGAATGAAGTAAAGATGACATTCCGGGTATATTCTAGAAGTCAGTATTGACAAGGACTTGGTGACTCTATAGATATGGAGACAGAGGGACAAGGAGGTATCAAAAGCAACCTTTAAGTTCCTA
Source organism: Hipposideros armiger (assembly GCF_001890085.2). NCBI lineage: Eukaryota > Metazoa > Chordata > Mammalia > Chiroptera > Hipposideridae > Hipposideros > Hipposideros armiger. The sequence goes on along the minus strand of NW_017732148.1, from coordinate 194,219 downwards.
GAAGAGTAATGAGGTAGGTGATGGTGTAATTTACTGAACCTGAGGACACAGCGGGAAGAGATGGTCTAGCTCTAGGTTTTAGGAAACTAGTATTTGGTTGAAGGCTCTCTTAAGAAAAAAAGGATACAAAAATATCCACAGGCACACACTGCTACAGAGGGAGATGCTTTGGGGTCATGAGTATGAGTTCAAGTTTTGACATAGAACTCTAGGAAACCCTATCATTTGACCTGATGGAATTTTAATAAGTTCCAGTAGCTTCATAAGTGGAATGTTCACATTGGGAGGCAGATGTCTAGAGCTCTTCTTGTACAGATTTGGCACTGACCTCTCATTTTGAGCAGGTAATTCATTTCCGTAGATATTTTGCAATGGTTAATAGTGAGTTGTTTCATAAATAGGGTTCTTATGTTCAACATAAAACATTTTGAAAGATACAATATTAATAATGATAATATTAAAAGCAAATTTCAAATAACCATGAATTCATGTTGGCTAAGTAAAAAAAAAAATTTAGCAATAGATTTTGATAATTATTAAAAATAATCATAAAATTTAAAAAAAGTATAAAGATGGAAGATAATTAAGATCATTAGTTTTCCCTCATTAATGAAAATATAATGCTTTTATGTCACTTACATGATTGTTTTGGAGATTTTCCAGCAATGATGAATCACTAAATGTTTTTTCGTCTCCAAACTGTGAGCTCTGCCTAAAGGGGAAAAAAATGGAGCAAACTTCGTTCATTTACAGCAGTTCACTGATCAATCTGTAATTTTTTAAATAAGTCATTATGCCGGCAAACCTAATTGATTAAATATAATATAGAGTGCATTGCTAAATAAGACAGCACAGATTTCATGACTGAATCATAAACTATTTTCAAGCATTCTAAAATGCTACAGACTTTTGCAGTGTAATGAAAAATAGCATAAAGTTCATTTTCCTGGAGTGAAATTATATTATAGTCACATGAAATTTTAAAAAATTAATTTAAAAAATGTAACAAACTGCTAAAAAACCTGGATTACATTTCTTCAAATTCCATAATTTTTTCAAGTTTAGGAATTCTGAGAATTAAGTTATTGTAAAAAGTAATATTGATTAATTCTTTTACTTTAGCTTATGAGAAATCTTTTTTTGTAGTTACTAACACTACACGATTATCATATGAAATATAAAAATATGAATAAACTGTTTACATATTTAATCACCACTAACAAATATCTGATATATTTACATACATGTCACATTTGTTCTGTATATATGAGGGGAACAGATCATAAAAGTGTTTGGGATTTTTTCTGTGTTGTGGCTATCTTCAGGTCAGCAGACACATTATGTACTTCATATGAAACAAATAGAGTCAGAATTGCCTTGGTAATCTAGCTATTGTTAATCTCATGGCCATGCAATTTAATATGAAAATGTTGAGATGCACAGAAGAACAAGGAACATTTAAGTGGGAATGTCAAACCCAAAGGATATACTTTGCAACATTCAGTTAAAATGTATAGGTATAAGCTGTAGTGCATAGAAGAAAATTTCAGAAATAATTCACCAATAAAAAAATGTGTCAGATATTAAATAACTATAACCTAGAAAACTTTTAATCACATTTTTTACAGGTTACAAAGAATATTATCAATGCCAATATGCCAAATATCAAGTTTCATATTTTAAAGCCAGCAGTTTAAAAGGAAGGAGAAATCACTGAAGAAAAAAAAGAATTTGGAATAATTGAAGATACACAATATCGTCAATGAAATATATTTTCCCATAAACTGAAGAAAGAAGTTAGAATGTTTATAATAAAATACATCTTTATTTACATGTAGTAGTTTGGTCTATTAATTCTCAAAATTATAGTATAATACATCTTTATTAGCATCTTTATTATTTCTTAAAAATAGTTTATTATTTGGACTCCACGAAATCTCCCTATTATTAAAATGTATTCACTGGTGGTTCATAGTAATACTTTCCTACTTATTTGTTAGATTAATTGAAATGTCAAGGAATAGTCACAGTAACATTTTGTATGTAAAGGTCTATTTTCTTTTCAAAGAATTTCAGATTCAAAGCCTTTATAAGCCTGAAGATGTCTTATTAATCTCACCAGTAATTCTTTCATTTTATAAATCATGGTTACCATAAATGATATAACTTTCAAATGTATTTATAACAAATAACACTAGATATGCAAGTGCAATTTTTACCTGGACACATCCCACCCTCCCCTCGCCATGAAGGCTAATGCTACATAAGAACTCTCCTTCCAGAATGCAGCTTCCCTTCCAAGACCATAAAAACCATAAACAACTCATCTGCTAATCACATAGCCTGGGTTGAGTAACTCAGGCACAGAGCTCTCATTGCCCCTCCCCCAAATACAAAAACGTTCACTTTTAGTAAAAGTAAACTGATAACACTAGGAAGCTCGTGTTATTTCAAGATAAGAACCAACTGCATTAAAAGTAAAATACTTTAAGCTGACAGTTGACAAAACTACATGAATTTGCAAACTGCTCACAAATAAAAAGACATCAACATTTTATTAAAATTTTCCGTAGAAATTTTCAAGTGGCACTTTGCTCACAAGGAGACAAAGAAATTACAGACTTTTATAAGAACCAACAAGGTAGGCAGTGCAACATTAAGGTACGGAGAACAATGAGCCGGTGGCCCATCATATAATTTGCAGCTTCTTGAAGGTTGATTTAAAAGTTATGATACATTGTACATAATTATTTTCTGATCCTACAAAACTGAAGAATCCCCACTGCAATAAAAATTCACAGAGAATTCAGGACATATATGGCTCAATTGGTATAACCTGTTTTCATATATGACAGTATGAACTATGAAGTTTTTTAAAATCCAAAATTCATGTCAACAAGAGGGTCACCAGAAAAAAAAGAAAAAAGTTGGATCCATACTTTTCACTTTAAATAAAAATATACTCCAGATGGATGAATAATTTAATATAAGTACTAAGGATAAGAAAAACTTTAAAGTAATTTAGGTGTAGAAAAGGTGTGTTATACATAATTCAGAAAACAAAGCAAATAGATAATCTGACTGCAGAAAGCTAAATTCTGCAGAGCAAAAACTACTGCAAAGTTAAAAGCCAAACAACAAACTGAGAAAAATGATTTATAGTACATATATGGAAGGTTCATTTCCAGAAAATAAAAAGAACTAATAGAAATCAATCAGAAAAAGATCAACAATGCAGTAGAACAATGAGCAAAAGATATAAACACACAGTTTATAGACAAGAAAATACAACTGGCTTTAAAAATAAGTTCAGCCTAATCCTGTATGAAAGAAGTGAAATTTAAATGTATCAATTTGACAGAAATAAAGTTTGACAACTCTGTGCTGTTGTGATTACAGAAAAAGTTAAATCATATTATCATTGGTAAGAATGAAAATTGGTATGGAACCACAAAAGACAACGAATAGCCAAAGCAATCCTAAGAAAAAGAACAATGCCAGAGGTATCACACTCCCTGACATCAGCTTGTACTACAGAGCAACAATAATCAAAACAGTATGATATTGGCAGAAAAACAGACACACAGACCAATGGAATAGAATTGAAAACTCAGAAATAAACCCACATAAATATGGACAGATAATTTTTTACCAAGAAGACAAAAACATACAATGGAGAAAAGACAGCCTCTTCAATAAACGGTGCTGGGAGAATTAGAAAGCCACGTGTAAAAGAATGAAACTAGATTGCTATCTGTCACCATGTACCAAAATCAACTCAAAATGGATCAAAGGCCTAAACATAAGACCTGAAACAATAAACTGCATATCAGAAAACATAGGCACTAAACTTATGGACCTTGGGTTCAAAGAGCATTTTATGAATTTGACCTCAAAGGCAAGGGAAGTAAAAGCTAAAATAAATGAATGGGACTATTGCAAACTAAAAAGCTTCTGCACAGCAACAGAAACCATCGACAAAATAAAGATGCAACCAACTGAAAGGAAGAAGATTTTTGCAAACAATGCCTCTGATAAGGGGCGAATATCCAAAATATATAAAAAGACTCATACAACTCAACAACAAAAAAACAAATAATCCAATTAAAAAATGGGCAGAGGACCTGAACAGACATTTATCCAAAGAGGACATACTGACATATGAAAAAATGCTCAACATCCCTAATCATCAGAGAAATGCAAATCAAAACCACAATGAGATATCACCTCACACCGGTTAGAATGGCTGTCATCAACAAGACAAATAATACGTTTTCGAGAGGCTGTGGAGAAAAAGAAACCCTTATACACTGTTGGTGGGAATGCAGATTGGTGCAGCTGCTCTGGAAGGCAGTGTGGAGGTTCCTCAAAAAATTAAGAATAGAATTACCATGTGACCCAACAATCTGTCTCTTGGGTATCTAGTCAAAAAATCTGAAAACATTTATTCATAAAGATATATGTACTCCGATGTTCATTGCAGCTTTATTTATGGTGGCCAAGACATGGAAACAACCAAAGTGTCCTTCGATAGATGATTGGATAAAGAAGGTGTGGTACATATACACAATGGAATACTATTCTGCCATAAGAAAAGATGAAATAGTGCCTTTTGCAACAATATGGATGGATCTTGAGATTATAATGCTAAGCGAAACAAGTCAGACAGAAAAAGTAGAGAACCATATGATTTCATTGATATGTGGTATATAAAACTGAAAACAACAAAAGAACAACAAAAAAAACAAATGAAGAAACAAAACTCATAGACACAGACAATAGTTTAGTGGTTACCAGAGGATAAGGGGGAGGAAGGTAGTAGATGAGAGTAAAGGGGATCAAATATATGGTGATGGAAGGAGAACAGACTCTGGGTGGTGAACACACAATGTGATATATAGATGATGTATTACAGAGTTGTACACCTGAAATCTATGTAACTTTGCTAACAATTGTCACCCCAATAAATTTTAATTTAAAAAAAATAAATAAAAACAAAACAACACACACACACAAAGCAATGAAAATTGGTTCAGCTTCTAACAAGGGCAATTGGGCAATTTCTATCAACATTTAAAATACATTTATCCTTTGATCCAGTAATTCCACTTCTAGGAATTTATATAGTTATCTACCTGGTGCAAAATGTTGCATGTATACATTCATTCGTTGTAGCTCATTTTTAATAGCAAAAGGTTAGAAATAACCTAAGTTCTATCCAGTGTGTTGCTTTAAAAAAGTTTATTGCATCCACACAACAGAATACAATATGAAAAATGGTTAGATCTTCATGAAATATGGACAAATCTCAAAGATGCACTGTCAGAAGAAAAGCTGATACAAACTATGCAGTATGCTTCACTTTCTGTAACAATATGAGACAAAAAATCCATACATGTATAGATCTGGAAAGATACACTTGAAATCGCTTACCCTGGTTGCCTTTGGGAGGAAAAGCGGAGGGCTTTAAGACAGGGAAGGGAGGAAAACCTCTCCTTCTTTACACACTTTGAATTTGTAACATGTTAATGCATTATGAACTTAAAAAATAAATCAAATTTAAATTAAAAATAAAAAACAAGAACAAAATCCAAGTCAACCACCTGAAATATATATATATACACCTTGCATATAAACTAAATGTACACACTATACACATATACACACTACACACATGCACACCCAGGAAGACAAACGGCAGTGTGATTGTGAAGCACTTGTTTTGTCAAAGAATATGCACCTCTGGCTTTTAAATGGTGCTACTGGTTCCAAATCAAAATTCCTTAAAGGGAGATTTAATATTTAGAAATAAATTTGTTATTTGGAGTCAGGTCTGGTCAAGTTCAACAGTATGAACCAGTGATTGAATCCAATAATATTTCTGTTGGACACTGGTTTAACCCAAGTGATGAGATCTGCTTTTCTGTGTGGCTCATAGTATTTCTGAAGGCAATTACAGAAGAGGAGTTCCACAACATTCTCTGAAACAGCTGCTTCATTGGAATAAATAAATTACCTGTCAAATTTCTTTGAAGACTAACACTAATTTGGATGTGTTAGATCTCATTATTATGCAGTCACACCTGGAAGAATGCTTTAGTGAGCCTAGCTGTTACAGCGGAATAAAGAAATACCAATCATTGCATACAACATTATATATCAGAATGAAATGAGGAAATAAACCAGAAAATAGTACTATCCACTAATATCAGAATACTAAAAATCACAGTGAAATGACTAAACACAGAACGCTTGAAGGTAATCCTTTTAGAGAATCACCCTCACTAGTATTAACTTAAAAGACAAAAAACTATCAGAAAGAATAATGTGGAACTATTTATTAAATAGTTAAGAAAAAACGAATATGTTATCTGGAATATGTTTCAAAATAATAGTGAGGGAAAGATATAGACTAATAGAAATTGGTACTGAGTGTATATATTGAAGTGAATGGATGGGTACATCTGTCTACTTTTGTTTGTGCTTGAAATTTTCCATATAAACATCAGAAAAAAAATAGTTACGGCAATATATAGCTTTGGAAAATAACCGTATCTTAGGGCTACATGGATGCTGAGAATAAGCAGATTTTCCCCTCCAACAGTATAGTTTTTTTTTTTTTTAAAGATTTTTATTGGGGAATTGGGGGGATGGGAACAGTGCTGGGGAATTGGGGGAAGGGGAACAGACAAGTTGCTGTCGTTTTGTTCTTCAATCTAGTTGTGGAGGATGTTGCTTTACTGGCCCAAGTTGGCACCATCATTGCGCTTTTCTCTGGCGAGGCAGATCAGTCGCCGGCTTCTGGACGGCTGCTCACTGCGGCTGCTGGCCGCTCACGCTGGCTGCTGGCTACATACGGTAGCCCATGGCAACCCACTGCCACAGGGACTGCAGCCTACGCCGTCGCCGGCGACTCACGGCAGCCCAGCTCCAGGTTGAACTGTTGTTCAGCATCTTAGCTGTGGAGGGCAGTGTCACTGGCCCTCATATGTGGGATCCGAACCGGGGCCCTCTGGCATCCCAAGCGAGTTCTTAACCATCGCGCCACTCCGCCGGCCCAACAGTATAGATTTTTAATAGAAAGAATCAATCTGTAAGGTTTGCTGTGGTACTTTACAGTAAGAAGAACACCATACCAATTTTGGAGTAAGTGGCTACTGGCTGGAAAGTGATTTCATTTCTGTCAACTATTTATATTAATATATTTAAGTGAGTAGAGCTACAGCCATCATCCAATTATCTTTATTGTCAAGAGAATATGCTTGAAAGGGTTACTACATTACAGGTTTGCCTTCAAATTCAACTAAATGTAAAATAACCTACATACATTTAAGTGTTGTTATGTGCTTTTGTAAAATTTTATTGGGGAACAGTGTGTTTTTCCAGGACCCATCAGCTCCAAGTCAAGTAGTTGTTTCAATCTAGTTGTGGAGGGCGCAGCTCAGTGGCCCATGTAGGGATCGAACTGGCAACCTTGGTGTTTATGAGCACTTTGCTCTAACCAACTGAGCTAACCTGCTGCCCAGTTATATGTTTCTTTAATTTGACATTCACTGTGGTGAATACGGTTCAAGTGGGGCAGTAAACATAAACAGGACACAGGTTTTACATACGGACTTCAATGAACTTCACACTGCAAAGTGGAGCTGCTGACAGATAGGAATGAAAATTCAGATTTTGGATATACAGTCATCACACGCTCTAGTTTACCCCTGAAGACCAGCAGCGTGAAGATGTGGTTAGGCGCCTGGAGCACAGGATCCCACCGGGCTCACACTTGTGATATTGGTTTCACTGGCAACATGAAACCAATTGGATGAAATTGGGGAGATGCCAGCTTTATGAATATGCAAAGTTGTCCCCACTGCCGTGCTAACTTTTCTCATGTCAGTTAAATTTTACCTGTTCTTGTTTCCTTAACAAAACAAGAAAGAAACAAGGAAAAAATAAAATGACAAAGAGTAAAGATATCTTATGCTCTAAAAGCAGATATCCTCCAAAGTTCTTTAAAGTCTGTAGGATGTATAACCAGGCTGAGTGAGGTTTTAACTTTGGCTCCTACTGGTTGCGTACTTTGGGGCAAGTTACTTATTAGCTTCTTTGCCTAAATTTCACCAACTTTAAAATAATCACGTCAATCACAGCTCCTCAAATATGTATGAGGCTTCAGTGAGAGACACCAGAGCTAAGACTCTCTGTGTGCTTACTATGTTCAAACACTCTTCTGAGCCCTGTAAAAACAGACCTCACTTCATCTTCACAACCTCCCTATGAGGTCCACATTCTACCAGATGAGAAGAGACAGGTGGGGAGATTAGGCAGTTTGTTCAAGGGCACCAGAAGGATCAAGGATGTGAACTTGGATGGTCAGAATTCAAAGTCTGCTTCCTTGACCACTGCATAGGTCTCAGGACACAACAAAAGCTCAAAAAATATCTATTCTTTCATCTTTGCAGGTCCACAGGTAACTATTTGATAGACGGGGAATCCAAGCATATATTTAAAATAAAGCTCACTTTATTACAAAAGGGGCAAAAGCCTTCCCTAGTGTTTATTCTTAAAAATATCATTAATATCTAAGTTAATATGTAACTGCAAGTGGAACGGTACAATTTATGAAGATGCTGACATTTTTAAAATTGGAGTTAACTTGTTTAGAGTATCAAATATCAAATTTTTCAAAGGGTATTTTACAAAAGGAGCTTATTAAACTAGATAAAATAACATTCTCTTTACAACAATGATGAAAGTCATGAAACAAACGCCATTAAAAGTAGGATATTTTCAATGACCTGAGTAAACCAACAATTTTTGTGATTTCCATTCAATTGTAATAAAAATATGGTAAAGGCAATTCCCTTCTCTTAAGACTAAATGAATTTCCTTAGAAAAATGTATATTCTATATTAATGAACAGGGGTTAAAATTAGTAGAATTATCTTAATGCTATAGAAAAGTAACAAATAAAAAAGATATAGTTAAAATTTTAGCTGTATTCTCAAAGGATTAAGTAAAAGGGAATAGCTACACCATTAAATTTGAATTATCTACCAACAGTAAGATGCTTTGGCACATTTGAAAAAAAAATACTAAAAATTATTCAGTTGTGCATAGGTGTTGAAATGCATGACACTCGAAGCAATGAGCTTAAATGTGATGACCCATCAGTTATCACATGAACCAAACAGCTATTAATAGCTGCCTCTGTCATTAACCCTACGTACCATGAGGTTTACTGCAAGTTGTTATCAAATCTCCACTTTGTTGAAATAAAATCCAAATTGAAAAGTATTAAATGATGTTATTAGACTTCCATGCATATTGGAAATGTGGCTTAATCATTCAACACATATGTAACCCGAAAATAAACATGTCACCACTTATAAAGTCACAATGCCTTCTACAGTCACCAGTTTTAAAAGAACCTGTTTTCTGAAATTTCACGTGCCACCAAATCATGATGAATTATAAAAATATCGAAATAAACTTATACTATTCTAAAGGAAAATGTAAATCCATGGAGGGGGAATTTTACAATAAAAAAACCCAAAACTCCACAAAGTATTGAAATTAAACTTATAAAACTCCATCTTTAGTAATTCTAAAGTTAATTATACTCCAGTTAACTCTAGTGCTTCCAACATTTGTCTCAGACATTTCATTTTAAAAAATGTTTATAGCTACCAAACAGATTTAGTAAATTAATGAAAAGAAATGTAAAGGAAATTTCCGCTGCTTGGGTAAGTTTCAGTAGCATCTTTTTGTAGATCTGTAGAATACATACATAGTGGCAGAAGGTGGCGGTGCTGAGCTAAATAAACAACTTCTGGAGTTAGTAACGGATATCTTAGGTGTCCACAGCCCAGGGGCCGACCCCAGGTTGATCATTACAGCATTTATTATAGATACATAATGTAAAACTCCGAGAAGCCCAACCTTTAAACTTTACAAAATGGCTAAAGGTTATTCAATAGGAAATCAAGGATATTCAATGAATTTCAACAACTACAAACTTCACAGCATTGTTGCCCCACCTGATCAGTCATGCTTTTCTCAAAAGTAGTGAATGTGTCTAACAAAACAGCACAATGTAAACCTTCTAAAGACATCAAGGAGACAGAAAGGTCCATGCAGCTTACCATTCATCGGGAGAGCAGCCATAATCCTCGGGTTCAGGGACATGGCTTCAGAAAGCGAGAGGAGGGACAGAAAGAAAGGAAAAATCATCACAGAAAGGCTGGAAACAAAAGTGTGAATAAGGGAAGTACTAAAAGATGGACCGCTAAAGGTTAAGAAAATGAACTTTTAGTTGATTCTGAAAGAATGACAGTATAGTTAGTAGAATGATGAGTTATGGTAACTAAGCAGTTGCAAAGTTATTCTATAACTGGATAGCCAACTTGCCTCTTCACCATGAAATTTACTGAAATCATACATAGACTTCAGTAGGAAATAGTTGAACTTAGCAGTTTAAAAAAAAGCTAAAGCCAATGGAAAATCAATCACATATTGCATAATCAGAACAAAGTGTTTTAATGAAACAAACATGCTAACACCTAGGAACAAACTATCACACAGGTACAATTTGCCAAATACATTTTAGAAGTAAATTTGACTACCATGAGGTGATGGTTGTTTAAGCAGATATATTAAAGTTAATTACATTTCTATAATTAAATGGAAACACATTTTAAGATGAACTGAGATTCAAAAGTTTTCACTTAAATCATAATTTGGTTATTAAACCATTTGCCATTTCAAACAGAAAACCCATTCATCAATACCTTAATTTCATTCACTAGCTCATGTGAGCACTAAGGAAGTTTGATTTTAACAGTTTTAATTTTAACCAGCCAGTCATGTATTCATCAGAAGTGGCCCATAATATACGACACAGATTTTCTTTTATGTATGATGTATGTATTTATTACATTTCTTTTTTATATTGTTCATTTTCCCCCGGCTTTATTGAGATATAACTGACATATAACACTGTGTAAGTTTAAGGTGTACAATGTGTTGATTTGATACATGTATATATAGCAAAATGATTACCACCTTAATGTTAGCTAACACCTCCATCACACCACATAATTACCATTTCTTTTTTTGTGGTGAAAACATTTAAGATCTATTCTCTTAGCAACTAGAGCAGATTTTTCTTATCTCCCATTTCTTTCATTGTATATGTCTATTCAATATTTTTCCTTTTAATTAAATATATTAGATATAGGTAAATTTTTAAAAATGCAGCATTCAGTACAAATGTAAAATCATTGTTATTTTTTGACAGATGTACAATTACCTTCACTGGGATCCTTTCACTCCCTACATGACCACCTACTCTCTTTACCCTTCCACCAAACTGGCCATGATACGGGCCCCATCATTCCAAGGCACCTCTTCTAGCTCCAAAGCACTGGACTGCCTCGAGTGCAGTATCCACTGTCTTCACTCCAACCACCATGCAGGCAGTCCCTTTTACTCACTATTCTATCTCCTATCACAGGGGCTTCTGTAGATGCTTGAGAGGAAGGGCTAACCAAGCCCCTTGTGGGCTGGTCTCCAGGAAGGGCAATGGTGGGGCTTACAGCAATCAATTCTGATCAACATCAAGGGTTGGACTCAGTCCCCCAGACTCTACCGGGGTGGGGGGTGGGGACTGGTGCTGCCATGTTGCACTGGTGTTGTACAGCAGCCCCTGATCTCACACACCAGGAGAGGAAGCACTGTTTCTCAAGTTATGCAGCTTAAAAACCACAGAGCTCAAGGCTCAGGGTCGCTCGCTCACCCCAGTGTGGTCCAGCCCTGACATGCTGAGCGCTATTCAGCGCAGGCCACCCCCACACCTGCTACTGATCCTGTCTGTATGCGTTTCCCAGGGATTGCGCTGCTCCAGCAGCCCTGGTATGCATGTCCTCCCTGCCTGGCTGTCTGCCTTTGTGGGCATGTCAGTGCTGTGATATCTGCTTGGTCAGTTCCTCACTTAATCAAATGCATTCTTAGATCTCAGCTCCAGTATCACTTTCTCAGTTCCTGACCTCCCTAATTAGATCAACCCCCAATCACAGACTCACACAAACTATGTTAGGATTTTATCTTTGTCTGCATGATTACTTAATTAACATCCATTACCCCCCTATTAGGTTATAACTTGAGGGGGCGGGAACCATGATCATTCTGTTGCTCATTATAGCCCCATCATCTAACAAAGTACCACATCCATAGGAGATAAATATTTGCTGAAGTAAATGAACAATTATTGATGTTTATCCAGCTTTCACTACCAGTCATGGTGAGTAGTAAGATAAGTCTGTGGGTTATAATCTAGATTTAGGGCTAAGTATTATGTAACTATGAGGTTTCTCATGGTCAGTCTCTTCACAGTGTTGAAGAAGTAGCTGATCCTTTCAGCAAACATATTGCTAAAAAAAAATATTGTCAAGTAAAGGTATTTACCTACTGTATTCATATATAAAAATTTCTTTTAGGGACATTCATTTTTTCATTTAAAGGGAAAACATCTATGAAATGTTTTTAATATTGATTAAATTTTTGCCTACATGAAAAGCACTGTTTAGTTTACTTAAAATATATATATATATTTTTTTACTTTAGAGACTGTACCACGTTAAGCCTTGCCCGGCTCATCAGGTCATTCAAATAGTAAGGTTGAAATTATTGACAAAGATGGTACTCAGGATTGTGGCCTAGAATGCTCACTATATTGAGAATCTCAGCCACATAAAAGCCTCTTTACTATTCCTCCCATCCAAGTAACTACAATAAAACTGACTTATTCCCTATAGGAAACAATTTGCTAAAGTGATACTTTAAATGTGTAACAGTATATCTAGTTTGTAATAAGCTAAATTTACAAATGACATCACAATTCATTTACATTTAACTAAAAAATGATCTACTAAAACAATCTAATGAATTTAAGCATGGCGGCATCTCTGATACAAAGTTGATCTCTGCAAAGTAATCATTATCTGTAAGTGTGTGCAAATCTTTTTATTTCATTGCCCATCATGAATCTAATTTGGGGCAAATGTTATGTAAAATGAGAGAAAATTTAAAAAGACTAAACTTTGAAGCATTAAGTGTTAAATTAATGCTTACAAACCTGTGGAATACATAGAACCAGGCGAAGATTATAGGATCAAGACACTTTAAGTCTTGTCCTTCAAACTGATAAAAGCCAAGAGAACTTCACCTCTGACTCTACCTAGGGTAAAAGTAGGTTTGATCTTACTTCTTAAAAATTCTTAAAAAGCACCAGCTCTGAAATTATAGCCCCAAAGGCATTTGTTAGTATGTGAAAGTTTGTGTTATTCTCCTTTGTTTTGCCACTTCTGGGGGGGATAAATACCATGCTTTCTTCTGCTGGAGCTAGAAGTGCACCTATCTAATGGTTCCCCATATTAAACAAGTGTTAAAAACACTGCTGTGGGGCAAATGGAATAGTGAAAGCCTGTTATTTCCCTGTCTGGATTCCTATAACCCAAGAGTGCCCTGAGGAAATTCCCACAGAGAAGTGGCTTATGGTAAGTACTTTTTCCTGTGGAGTTGGGCAGAATTAAGTAATAGTGGTGCGCCTCCTACTGTAAACACCTGGGCAGTCTGAAGTCTCATGGTTTCTCCAAAGCCTTCGTTATGTTCACAACTCTCTACAATTCTGACATTCCAATTGTTCATCAGGATGTTTGGGGAGAGGATGTTGATTAAACACTCAATCAGGGTTAAGGATCCTGAAAGCACACATACAATGTACACATGATTATTGGAAGCAGTTTAACAACTAGCTTCACTCGACAAGGCTCCGGCAGTCTTAGAAACATGATACAGCATCCAAAGAAGAACCATATTTCCATTTATATAGTTAAAATTTGCAAACAAAGGAAGACCTGGGTTTTTTTTTGTGTGTTTTTTTTTTTAGTTTCTAAATATGTTAGAATTTTGTATCTAGGGGGAAAAAAAATCTTAAAGATCTGGTCCCACTATCCTCATTTTAAAGAATTTGTAATATTTGAAAGGGATTGTCTAGGGTGGCAGGCTGAATCAGTGCCGAAGTTACGACTAGAACACATGTCTTATGACTACACCTCAGTATTAACAGAGGTCATTTTCCCAAGAGGAAATCTGTTTCACTGGAAACTTAATCTAAATCGGAACAATTCTTAACTCCTAATACTACTTTGATATTTACCAGTCTCAAACCCACGCTATCATAATATAGTTGGGCCGGCCGAGTGGCTCAGCTGGTTAAGAGCTCGCTCAAGAGTGTGAGCTCTGAGCAACAGCGGTTTGAGTCCCGGCCTGAGCTGAGCAGCCGCTGAGCTGCCAACAGGTGGCAGGATGGCTCAGCTTAAAAAAAAAAATACAAAAACAAAAACTTCATGATATAGTTGTTAGTGACAATATCACCAATAGCTACAGGGAGAATACTGCTCTTTAAAACAACTGCCTGCAAGTATTTCAGGACTTACCCAAGAATAGGAAAAAAACCCTGATAAAATGCAGAAGAAAAGAGCACCTAGGTATCATTCCAGCTTTCTGCTCTGATAAATTCACAATCAGTAATCTTACTAATTTGAAACTTGTTTATTCAGTTGGAAATTAGACAAAATAAAAAAGGATGTCAATGATTAAAAGAGATCACTCTTAAAAATCACCTATATGAATGAATGCAGAATTTGTGTAAAAACAAACCTCACTATAAATCTGCCAGCAAGTAGAATGCAACAAACTCTAGAATCATAACAGGCCTTTCCTTCGCCCTTCTGGGATAATGTGGGCCGAATACACATGATGTCACAAAGTGTGTCTGTACCTCTCCTGCTCCGGCAGCTGACCAAACAGTGAGGTCTGTAGCAGTTTCGGGGTTGGAGCGAGGAGAGGCTCTTTTGTCTAAGAGAATTAGATCTTCAGACAAAGAGGAAAGCTGAACAATCACACTCTGCCCTGCAAATAGTAAGTATGCTTCTCAAATTAACAGCTGTCTTTACAATGTGAATAAGCCATTCAATCAAATGTCTTTTTAGCTTCTTTTACACACACAGTTTGAAGCCATTTTTAGTCACACTCTCTGCTAGCCCAAAGAACAAGCATATCTGCCTCCATCTATTTCTCTTTGTAGACAGTTGAGTGTAGGAGTAATCATATGCTTTTAGAATTTTCTACCAAGTGGTTACTTAAAATTTTAACTAAGGCATTCTCAAAATTCAATATATTATTTTTACACTAGCTTAGTGCCTGGAGACAGAGTGTGAGTGGGGAAGAGTGGATAAAGGCCAGAAAATCCAAAAGCAAGCATCCTTGTGTGTTTGGCTAAGGGGCAGATATTTACCAGTCTTACTTGCAGATAAAGATGGTTGGAAAATTTGGTAATAGACAACTGTTTTCAATCAGGAGTATGTTTCACCTTTTGATCTTGTCTTTTTAGGAAAGGTAGACATTAATTTTCTCACATTACCCTACAAAGTATCTTAAAAAAAAACAACAACAACAGTTCAGGCAGATATACCTGGATGTAAGATTAAAATAAGTGCTCAACAGCACATTCTATGGAACAGTAATAGCCTGATGAAATATTTTGATGATACTCATTACCCAGGGATTTAGGATTCATGTCTCTACTTCCTTCCTGTAATCAGATATTGAAACTGTTCTGTAACTGCAAAGACGAGAGATGATAAAAGACAAAAACAAATCAAAGGGACCATCAGAGACGGAACAATGTTTTAACTTGAAAAGTGTCCAAGGACAGTCTGCGTGTTCGTATCACAAGATCTACTCTAACTTAGAGGCAAGGTAAAGGGAAGTGTATCGGAACCTTATTACCAGAGCCAGACACAGACCTTTGACATTTCTATACACCGAAATATTACAGGGCAGAGCCCCACTTCACAGGTAATCCCAAATGAAAAACAATACTTAAATACAAAACACATATAAATATAAATATAAAATACAACAGATACATGTATGCTGAAATTAAAACAGCTGCTTTCTAGATTAAAAAAAATAATCTGTCCTAAATGAATTCTCAAAATGTACCAAACTGTTAGCACTAATTAAATGTGTATTTTACACTCTAATGAAAAGGGAAAGAAACTCACCCATAAGCAACTCCAGCTATGGTGCACTTCTTAAATTGCATTACATTGCATGTCAGAGTACCAGTTTTGTCAGAAAATATGTATTTTACCTAAAAAAAAAAGTTTGAAATGTCATTAAAATTTCAGAAGCAATTTTATGCCAGTCAGTCTCTTACAGAGGAGGGAAATCGTTATGCTTTTTATCAATTTTGTTACATTGTAGGGGCAGATGAATACTATTAATTGACTACTTTCTGCACATTAAGTATTATGTTCAACTATCTGTTTTAGTATTTCAGCAATGAATTGTTTCATACATGAACACTGAAGACTACCAAGATATTAGAAGAGCTACAGTCATGTGGCATCTGCCTCAATACGGTCTGAATTTCCACTAGAAAGAGCCATTACTGCTACCTAACATTTATGGAGCACTCAAACATCAACATTTCTCCACATAACAAACAATTCTAGAATTGGTAATAGCTTCTGCAAAAAACTTCACACAACATTTGAACTGGTAAGAAAAAGGATAATTCTGGCCCAAATGTTACTTGAAAAATAAGAGCAAATGGCAACGGTACACACACAAAAATCTCTTCTCAGTTAGTACGTATAATGCGATTACAAATATACACATATATGTGAATGTTGTATGAATTATAAATCTAAAATTCCTGTTTGACTACTATTATACTTCGACTCACAAAACTTCATTTATCAATTTAACATTTTTTCCTTTCTGGTCAAAACCTATGAACAATTTTAATACTGGGAGTTTATATACTGAAGGACATCCCCCAGTGTAGTAGCAAAATATGCTTTAAATAATGTTTTGAAAACTTCACTTACTAAAAATGAAACTGATAGGTATGTACTAACATGTATTTATGCTGATTATTCAAATAATGAAAAATTAGGAACTGTCCATTCATACGAAGTTGCCACATGAGGCAAAAATTACAACGAATTTGACTTCCACTTCAATACCTCAACAAGAAATTTCATTTACCTGGCCAAGTTCCTCATTCAGATTAGATGTTCGAGCCATAGCAGCAGTGTCTGTGGGTTCATAGTGCATGTCAAGATCCTTTTTAAAAAAATATAAAATAAATCATTGAATACAACGGGTAATAAGAGATTGAGTGAAATTTTATTTTAACTGGTGAGTTATGTATGCAACCACTCTCATCTCTTGCCATCCCTATACCATTTCGGTTGATTTCCCTGAAAAGTACTCAACACAGGCTATTATATTTCACAGTAAGAACAGAACAGGATGGTGGTTAGAGCATGTCTTTGGAATCAGGTGATTCTAGTTTACTATCTTTCCACCATTTCCCATATATGGGCCCTACTGGAAGGATTAAGATTATGTATATAAAGTGCTTCCTACAGTGTCTGACACAATCTAAGTGCTTAATGTGAGTTAAAATAACAGCAACTAAATATTGCTCAAATAACTAAAACTTCAAACCCCTGGAAAAATTATCTAAGGGATCCTCCCTGGTTGTACTTTCTTGGTCGTTTCTTACACTGTATATACTTGAAAGCAAAATGAGCGCCTTCTCAAAACCCAAACAAAAATGTACAGTTTTTGTACCAATGTGTGCTTGCTTTGCGTCCAGAATTATGAAGTTTGACTATGAATACTTTAAAAATTAATATTTTCTATAGTAGCACATTTTATTGACAAGTCAGGGTTTATTGGTTTTCACGTCAAATGAAAAAGCCAAAGCTGATCTCTTCCATGTCTGTATTTCAGACTGATCAATAGCAATACCCATTTTGGAACAGGCTCTTGAGTTGTAGGTGCCATGTTTTAAGAGGGATAGTAAACAAGCGGGTGAGGTTCAGGGAGGAGTGACTGGAATGGGGATTAAGTTGGAAATCATGTCAAATGAAGACCAGAAGGAGACAGAAGATGCTTTGTTGGGAGGAAAGGATATGATAGAAGAATAGGCATGATGGTCGAGTTCAAATATTTCACAAGGATATCATTCGGAAACAAGAGTAGACACTTCCACGAAAGATCTACTGGGCAGAACCAGAACCAAGAGGAGGCAGCTATTAATTTCATTTCTATATAAGGAAGGAGCTCCCTAGTAAGGGAAGATCTCTTCTGTCAGGAATGTTATAAAATATCTGTATATTACAAAGGTGGTTGAAAAGTATAAGCCTGCTGGGTTCATCCAACACTAAAATTATATAATTATTTAAAGCAAATATTATTTTGAAAATCCAAATATAAAATAGTACAGCGGTGGACTAGTTATTGGATTTTCACAATGAGTTACCATATTATTTCTTATTATTATAAGTGGGAAATGTTCAATATATTTTAATTATATTTATACAAATTTTATTACACAATTTTTCAGTAACATCTCCTGCATGAAATGAGCTATACTTGCAGCTTATTTTAGATTTCTAAATTATAACGATCTTTTACCAATGATTTAAGAGATTGACAGTTGAAGTGGATCATTTACCATGGGAAGATAATGAGCAGTTACATAAGTATCATCAGTTATATTTTTAAAAATCCTAACACTGTTCTTATTGAAAAACTTTTTTAAGTGATTTAAAAAGAAACATCAAGGGATCACTGCATAAATTATATAACAGTCTAACCATTATGCTGTATACCTGAAACTAATATAAAGTAATACTGAATGTCAACTGTAACTGATAAAAAATAAAAAATAAAGAAAAGAAACATCAAAATACCAAAATTCCTCAAAATAAAAGAAAACTTAAACTCAGGCAGATTAGGCCTAAAGATTTATTTAATTTACATAAATTCATTAATTTTAACTTTGGTAAAAATAAAACTGAGGATAAGCAACATATTTTATCAACAAAACATTTAAGAAACACATTTTTTCCAGCACATTTTCCCAAAATTAAAAAAACATTTTTAAAAATTAAGAAGAAAAATTCAAACACAGATGAAATTGTTTACAGTGTGGTAAAATAAACTACATAGATGTAGAAAACATAATAGACAGTCTAATTGTTACAAGTAGTGAATACACTATAATTTTTATAGTGTTCAATTGTTTATAAAGCTGTCTGCTATGTCGTGAAAGTCCTTTGGTCTATATAACCACGTTGAGATGCAGGTAAAACGTGTTTTGTCATTTCTATGTGAGTGTCCAAAAAATTAAGTCTCAAAGAAGTCAAGTGGCTTGGCAAAATTCACACAGCTAGTAAATTATAGAACTAGAACTACAGTTCAGATATTTTAACTCCAAACCCCATGGTTCTCCTTTTCCCCAAGACCACAAAAAAACCCAAAATAGGTTTCCTGAACTACAGACCTATTTTCCCCAGAGTTGCCTGGTCTATAAACTTGTGTTTTATCATTTCTATGTAAGATGCTGAGATGAGATGTTGTTACTGATTTTCCATGTAAAATGAATTTGTTAAAATTATATTAGGTTCTAAAATATTTTGAAATGTCATCTTATAGTCAATAAAAGGTAAGGTATAATTAAGGTTTAATTTTGTTTTCAAGAGAACAAAAAATTGTATCAGAAAAAAAAAGACAAATGTATGTTTCAAGAGATAAAAAATAATAATTCATATTTACCCAATTTATGAAGTATGCCTGGGTAAATTTCACCACTTCTAATGTAACCAACAAGCTGATAGGAATGAGATTGTTGAAAAGGATGATGAAGGTCAAGAAATTCAGGCCAAAATTATTAGCACCACCATCTGTAGGGGGAGGTGGGAGGAAAGTCATTTAGAGTTTTACATATTTTACTTTGTATGAACCAGAACTTTAAGCATAATAAAAATTTTCCATATTATACAGCATCTCTACATAGTTTGGGAGGAACGTGGTGTTGATAACATATCCTTATTCTCAAATACATTCTTCATGATGGAATAACATTATTTGTGTGCAATATGATGTTAATCCTAATAAGAACTACATAATGGTACTAAAAGTGAAAGTGCTGCCAATATTACTAATTCTGTTCCAAACACAAGGTTTAGAGATATCAGGGACAGGACCGAGGGTTTATAAATGTAAAATCTTAATTGGGCGGAATCACTTTTATATAAATACTTGAAAAGCATTTCCAATTTAAAGTATGCCTTAAAAGCAAACAAAACGACAGAAGCAAAACTAACCCAAGTAGCAAAAACAACATAGGGCAGGACCCTAGGTAAATTCAGCCCTAGGTAAAATATACTCTTCCTTTTCAATAATGAAAATAACATAGCTATCCCAGATACACTCACTGTAAAGTATATGAACAAACAAACTGATGGCAGTCGTAATAGTTCTAATGTTGAAATAGTAAATCAATGACTGTAAAAAATACCTTGGAGTAGCTGCAAAGTAAATCTCTCTCTCTCTCTCTCTCTCTCTCTCTCTCTCTCTCTCTCTCTCTCTATATATATATATATATATATATATATATATATATA